>NC_134274.1:67766560-68066560 GCF_031893055.1 Leptodactylus fuscus | reverse complement strand
GAGCTGTCTCTGTGTAAAATATCCCATACCACAAGACCCCACCAGCTCCCCACCAGCAGCACAGCACTTTGTGCACAGCCAACTGATATATGGCTTGATGTATGACTCTGCCTTTATTTAGAAGGTTAATATGTAGACGTGAGCCTGAACAAATCAATTATACAGCCCCACAGGGTATTTAGAATGGGAAGTACAGTACTATACCACATACAGAGCAAACGCTTGTACATGGTGATCAATTGTAAGTAACCAGATCCGTATTGCAATGGCTTATTATATAAGATAGACACTAATAATATACTTGTCACTTTAAAGACGATTTTAGCACAAATTAATTAATTTATTTAATGGATAATTAAAATGAAGTATTTATACACAGAACAACACTAAACACTAAATCTGTCTAATCTTTACTCTAAACATAGGCAGAATGAAAATGCACCAATGGTTCACTCAGCGTGATAAATTTGGAGCATGCTTCGGGGAGTGTGCTTGGCGATCCTCTGAATGGAAACCTATACGCAATAAAAAGCGGCTAGATAAGAAACCACACAGAGCCCATAGACTATAATGGGGTCCATGTGGTTTCTGCTCGGTTTCCGCATGAAACATGCAGAGAGAAAAGTGCTGCTTCGTGCAGACACAGAGCGGAAACTACACGGACCCCTGTTAATTTCAGTGCATTCATTTCTTAAATACGTGTAAATCAACACAAAACTTTTTGCACTACAAATGTGCCAGTTTTGGCAGACGTTGGGACAGATTTATTAAAGACTGGTGCTTTGTACACCAGTCTTAAAAAAAATCCTTGAAAGGAGGTTAATGTGTTAAACCCAAACACAGGGAAGGTGGATCGCGCTCTCTGGTCAAAAGGATGAATGGACAATCGGATGTGTCACAGTAATTTTATTGTAAGGAGCAATGCATTTTGGGAAACAAAAAGTGCACAAACTTATTCAGGTGCAAGGGATGCCTTGACAAAAGGCCTTGACAAGGCGCAAGGTATGGTTGATTTATGTTAAATCAGATGCACTCCTGTCAAGTCATCCTCGCCCGGGCCCACCCATGTTTGGTGAGTGAGAGACAGAACAGGGGTTATGGCTTACACTTAGTGTAAATCCCTATTGTGCCACAATATCATCCCTATACACCCGGAAACTGGTACAGAGGGATTGATAAAATTCCCCCAATAAGACAGAATGTAGGCACAGCCGTAATAATAATAATTGTGACTCTTTGTACACAATAAGTCAAAAGTGAGCACTTTTAATGTGGCCCATTAAACCTAAATTTATGGTTCAGAAGACCCTCCCATGTCCCCTTCCTATGTCTTCTATATGAAAATTTATATTTCACGACTATATTGGTGAAAATGCAATAAAATAGGGCAAAAGAGTTCTCAGCTTCTAACAGCTCCTCTAAGGAGTCCATGATCCATAACATTTTGAGAACCCTGTAATAAGTGGAAACATTTCATGTAGACTAGAATGAAAATCATAAATATGTCCAACAAATTCTGGAAAAGACGTATATTTTATATCTTAGAGCATTATAGCACATGGCCGCTGAATATTTCTAAATCACATTATGAACAACAAAAGAGCTTTGCCCAAGTTAAGGATGTAAGCCTCAGAATCTGTCAGAGGTGACACAAAGCACCCTGTGATCGCTGACAGTAATTGTTACGATTAGGGTTTGATTCGTTTGGTCTGCTGAACATCCCATAGAGTGTGCTATGTTCTGGATCAATGAAAGTGATTACCTTTCCCTTACCTCCCACTGCCCTTGGCGCCTGGAATAAGATTTCCTGCTGACTCCACAGCTCATTTGGCATAACAGGTAAGATGAGGGAATGGAAAATACAGCGCAAGTGCAGCAATGTATTTGTATAGTATATCAAGGGCACTGTTAGCAAAAGTCCACGGAAGGTTTTGCCAAGCCCTACATTTGTAAGTCTCCTAGCTAATAGTGACTATGCCAGAGTCATTTGGATGAGCACGTTATTGAATTCTGCTTTTACTCACAGCATAGTATATGGTTATTAAAAGTGCCAAACCTGCCTCAATGCTTACAAAGTATATCTTTAATTGCCAAGTGCCAACCTTTTACTTTGTAGCTAAGCATGGCTTACATTATGGATAATGTAATGCACTATATTCATCTGTAGAGTTTTTCTCTCTCCATGTAATTTATGGCAATATAAAAACATAACATAGCACCTATGACAGATTTCCAGGAATGTTGTGTAGAACGAATGAAAATTGATATCCTAATACAATACTGTTATATAATAAATAGCTTAAAAAAAAAATACACATTGAAAGCAATAGGTAAAAAAGCCTCCCATTGATTTCAATGGGGAGCGCGCGTATGACGGCATCTATATAAATCAATGGGAACTGTTTTAACGCCGCTTATTCTCAACGAGATTATGTTCGGAATGAGCGAAGCATTTACTGCGTGTGAAGACTCCCTAAGGGCGTCCATTTTTTCAAGCAGACAAAAAAATCCTACATGAAGGACTTTTCTGTCCATTTGAAAAAATGGACAGCAAGTGTCCCTTATTTTTTTAACATTAAGGTCTATGGGCAATGGACATATAACGGACAGTAACTGATAGCCGTTTGTGTCCATTATGATAGGTGTCGTTCTTGGGGTTTTTTCTTTTAAACAGACAACAGAGATGACAACAATGGTAGTGTGAACCCTACGTTATAGTTAATTTTAGCCTTAGCTGTGTGATTGAAAGCCTACCTTTCTATCAAGTCTGGGGCAAGTGCTTCCTTCAAATTTATTGTTTGCTCACATTCACATTGATGCTTGCTATTGCCTTGTGCATGCTAGCTGTTACTCTTCCTGATTTTTTACCTGTACTCAAAGTACCTTTGTCTATTCTCTTGGATTTTGATTCTGTACTGCGTTGCTTGATTGTTACCGAACCCTTGGAGAGCTGACCTCCCTTTTGTTTTTGTTTGTCTTGCCTGCATTCTGTGTCATCACCTATATCTAGGTATGATTTTGCCACCCAGTTGTCACCTCTCGCTTAGGACAGGTCAGGCAAGTAGGTAGCTGGGGGGGGGGAGCTTAGGTCTCACTGTCTTGTTGTGCCCCCCCCCCCAGGGGTTCACCAGCAGCTACTGGGGAATTGCTCCTCTAGCAATTCCCATACATGAAGATACCTGGTGTGATGTGCACATTCCTTCTAATATGGTGGTCTGTAGCCAGATGGCATATGGAGTAACAGTCTTCCAAGACAGAATATAAGGCTTTTTTTCTGGCTAAGATTTCTGACTTTGAATTCTACTGTATTCCATGTGCATTGATTTCCTGGCCTTGTCACAAACATTACTGTGCCTGTATAGTATTCCTTTATCTGGTCGCCTGTCTATCCTTAGAAACAGATGTGGTAATCCTGTCTAATATTCAGACAATGTAAACTTAAAAGGAAGGTTGTACTCTTGTACATATTTATGGCCAATCTTTAAGATCACAGATGGTGTGATATTTCATTGAAATCTGGTTTCTATTCATTTACATGAGAGAAAAAAAGAAGACTACAAGTGACCTCATTATTATATTTAATATTGCTACTTTTTATGGGTATTTGTTTTATAGAATTGTTTGGACCTAATTTTTTCTATTTCTTTTTATTAAAATAAAACAAAATTTTTCTTGCATCTTCAAGTATTTTTTTTTTGTAACACTTTAGTATAAGGAAAAAGTATGTTTTTGTACCATGTTAGCCAGTGGGTATGAAATATTAAAAAAAAAAAAAAAAAAAAAAAAAACTTGAGAGTCTTCAGTAGTTGATACCCTTTTTAATGGCTAACTAATAATGATGACAGATTACAAGCGTTCAAGGCTCTCGGCTCTTCCTCAGATATGGTAAACAATTATGGTATAGTATAGTATAGTATAGTATAGTAAATAATTTCTGAAGGATGCATAGTTATGTAAAAAGAGGCACATAAGAATAGAATGTTAGGTGGGAGGGTGGATGGTCATTGGTATGTACAAGTAAACAGTTCATCAGTGCACAAGGTCCTTATCAGCTCAAAGAGTGGTCTTTTATGGCTGCTTTTGATCAGTGATGATTCCTGTAAGAAGCCATAAAACCATGTGACAGATTCAACCCCTCCTCAAGTGTGTTGAACTGGGTCATCAACTTGTATTCATAAATCCTTCTGTCTTTCTTTGATTTGAAGTTTCCCTTTAAAACCAAAATTTTCAAGTCATCGGTGACATATGATCTTGGTTGCAAAAATATTTTGGTACGGGAAGGTCCATTCTTTTCTCTCTAATTGTGTGGTGGTGTGAGTTCATCCAATTTCTAAGTTTCTGACCAGTCTCTCCTACATTTTCAGCGCATTTGGTGCATATTATTAAATACACTACATTAGGTGTGCTGCAGGTGAAGGTACCTGGGATCTTGTAGTCCTTGTTAGAATTGGGGTTCTTTACCTTGTCAATGGTCAGTGTGTGAGGACATGTTTTGTAACACTTTAGTGATATCCACATACTTATTAACAATGTCTATTACTTAGGTGGGGCTTAATCCAGTAAGTGGGGCTTATCTAGTGAAAAAACAACCTTCCCCAATTATTATCCTAGGATCCACCACAAGGGGTGTCAGGAAAAGCCAGATTTTATCCAGTGATCTGACGAATGATGGTCAGGAAGCGGGGCGACTGCAGGCTGGTATTATTAAGCTGATCCAACTATGAGCAATAACTGTGTTACATCTGTATGTCACCAATATGAGATCGGTAGGCTACCAACCGCCACACTGATCAGCTACCTGCATAGAGCCAAAAGCAAATAGTTCCATACACTGTATAGTATCTGTGCTCTATTGCTCTATCACTTACAGACAAATAACAGTTGCAAATATTATTGGCAAAAGTACTATATATAGACATCTGTCCCTACTTTTTCCCAATATTTATTAGGTAGTTAAATAAGAACTGGGAGGGTAGACAAAATAGAGTATGACTACAAAATCTGACTACCTACAGTCTGTATGTAGACCATAACTATAGTGACACATGGGTAAGCATAGGAGCTGAAGACATCAAATGAGAGTAGATTGTTAAACAAAGAGTATTTGCAAACTATTTAAGAGATCTCAGTTATACAATTTTATAAGTCTTACATATCATATCTTGTGACCCAGTTATGTTTGTCTAGCATTATATAGCATGTAACAGGGGTTAAGGTTACATAACTGTAAGTTGTTTGTTTCTCTTTTACATTTATGATTGGGAGACAAAGATATTAATAAATCCTAAATTAGCAGGTTTATCTAGCAACTAAATATTGATTGTGTTACTTTCCATCCGGTATCACATCAGCATTTTATATAGTATCATAAGCTTTTATATGAGAGCTGTATTTCGTTCCCCTTACTTACTCATATTCTCATGACCTGCTCCTAAATCTTAGCCTTACTCCCCCAGCCCAGCTCAAAATCTAAAACAAGCAACGTGTATTCTCCTTGGCTCTGTCTCTTAAGAAGCTGCCAAAAGTACATACTACAACATCTTTAAACAAACTCAAGATATTATTATCCACAACATAAATAGCCTCCAATAAATATGTGATAGTTTAAATAAATTTCAAGTTAAATGCAAATTAAAATGTAGACCACCTGTCCCTATGACCCTCTACCCCATGGGAATGGTCTACAGTTCATTGATATCTGCAAAGCCTACTACTCTCTTAACATTGCATCTTTTATTGTAAGAGGAGTCCAAAAGTTGATCTATTTTCCAGGCACTCTTCCCACGATTGCAACTTATACCAGTATTTCTTTAGAGAACTGTTCACTCGTTCATATTCTTGTTGCATATTGTATTAAAAAAAGCTCAGTTAATGTTAAGCTCTACCACATTATTTTACATTATACTTTCCTGAATTTTAACTACAAGTGTAGTGCTTGAAATATTCATCATTATGAAATGGGCTAATATTAACCCCTTCCCGACATCCGCCGTAATACTACTATAAATTCTTTGAGGGGTGCGGTTTTCAAAACGGGGTCACTTTCTAGAGGTTTCCACTGTTTTGACTCCTCAAGGGCTTTGTAAATGTGACATGGTTCCTGAAACTGATCACAGCCAGATCTGCTCTCTAAAAGCTCCTTGGCGCGCCTTCCCTTCTGCGTCTCGCTGTGTGTCCATATATTAGTTTACACCCACAAGTGGGGTACTATGGTAGTCCGGAGAACTTGCATAACAAATTGCGGGATGCGCTTTCTCCTTTAACCTCTCGTGAATGTACAAATTCTAGGGCTAAACGAAAATATTAGTAAAATAAAATCAAATTTGAAAATTTCACCTCCATTTTGTATTAATTCCTGTTAAGCACTTATAGGGTTGAAATACTTGGTATATGTTGTTTTGGCTTATTTAAGGGGTGCAGTTTTGAAAATGGGGTGATTTATGGGGGAATTTAATACAAGGGTCCTTCAAAACCCCTTCATAACTGGATTAGTCCCTTAAAAAATAGGTTTTAGAAATTTCTTGAAAATTTTGAATATTTTTGTTTCACTTGTAAATCTTATAATGTCAATAAAAAATAAAAGGGCGACTAAAGTTTGATGCCGACATAAAGCAGAGATCTGGGACATGAGATTTATGATATAATTTTGGCGGTCTGTCTATCTGTATGCAATGCACATCATTTCAAACTTGTAAAATGCATATTTTTCAACCAAAACTTACCACTAACATGAAGTATAATGTCTTACGAAAAAACAATTTCAAAATCACTTTGGTAAGTTAAAGCATTCCAAAGTTATTGCCACATAAAGTGACACGTCAGTTTTGAAAAATCGAGCTTGGTCAGGAAGTCAAAAAGTGCCATCGGCAGGAAGGGGTTAAGCAAAAGACAACAAAAAAAGCTCTTTTAGGATTGTTTTGCTGAAATAAGAAAGAAAAACTTTCATATTTAAACAATTTTGCGAATATAAGTAACCAAAAATTTCCGCTTTTTCAAGACTTTGTTAGCAGTGACATTCTGTTGTCTTGATTGGTTGCCAGTGCATGCATTCATAAATGCAGGAATGTTCTATGATCTGGCACCATTCACCTTTTCCTCGCTCCCCTGCCGCTCTCTCCGCAGTCTCGCTAATACTGTTGTAGGCGCGATGTGATGTAATCACATCACGTCTACACAGCCACTAGCCGGAATGCAGCGGCAAAGCAAGGAGCTGAGCTGTGACAGCTCCTTGCTTTAGTCGCGTATGTATTCAACTCAGATCTGCGTCCTCCAAACGCAGATCTGAGTTGAAATCGGGACATACCTCCCTCCAACCGGGACCGCGGGACATGTCACCGAAATCGTGAATGTCCCGCGGAAATTGGGACGGTTGGGAGGCATGCTCAGGAGGACAGACAGCAATCTGTTTGTTGCTGCCTGTCCTCCTGAATGCGTGGGCATTAATTCTGGCTGAGCGGGGCGGCTGCAATAGGTGAGCGACTGCCCACGCGTGCACACTATTAGGAACAGTGGGGGCCTGCCTTGTCTACCCGTCCAATATTCCTGGCAGGAGTGCTGAAACACCAACCTCCTCCTCCTCCGCTGTTAAATCGACCCCAGCTATGAGCCCGAAACGCTGCAAAACTGGCGTGGGGAGATGTCAGCAGGCCGTGCTGAAGCTCATCAGCTAGGGGGACAGATAGCACACTGCCTCAGAGGTGAGGGATGCCATCCTGAATGATATGGCAATGTGTTTTTCCCCGCTGCACCTGGGGCCAGGCATTTTTGTCGTGTGTGATAATGAACTGAACCTGGTAGCGGCTCTCGAGCTTGCCAGCCTCTAACACGGTCCATGCCTTGCCCATGTTATCAACTTATTGGTGCAACAGTTTTTAAAAACATACCCGCAATTTACACGAGCTACTGGTTAAAGTGCGGCGCTTGTGCGCCCACTTTGGCAAGTCTACAGTAACTGCTGCTAGCCTCAATACATTCCAGCAACACCTACATCTACCTGAACCACCGGCTGTTGTGCGAGCTCACCACATGCTGAAACCCTAGATACCATATGTTGAGCAGTGTGTGTGAGCAGCAGAGACCTTTGATGGAGTTCCATCTCCAAAACCCAAGGGTTCATCAACATTAGCATGCGCTCATCGCAATTCTTGATGTGACAGCTGTGTTAAGCAGGGTGCAGACCAGGCCCGAGCACCAGGAACAGGTGTTACAATGGCTAGCGGATAATGCTTCCAGCTGCTTTTCCACCAGCCAGTCAGCCACTACCTGCAGTCATGTTCATACCCAAGAGTCTGCCCCTCCTTCCTCCCAAAATACCCAATCTTCCCAACAGAGTCATCCCACCCTTGCCCCCTCCCAGGAGGAAGAGGAGGATGACAAAGTGGCAGATGATCTCATTTTCACACAGGAGGCTAGCGGCACCCCCTGGCCAAACTACCGCCACTGAGGGGCCTAGTGTCACCAGGAGGGACAAGTATAGGCGCATGTTGCGGGAGTATCTGGCTGACCCCAGCCCTGTCCTCTCCGATCCCTCTGCGACCTACACTTATTGGGTCTCCAAGTTGGATTTGTGGCTGGAACTTGCGCTATACGCCTTGGAGGTCCTTTTCTGCCCTAACGCCAGTGTGCTATCAGAAAGTGTCTTCAGCGCAGACGGTGGCATCATCACGGATAAGCACAGCCGGCTGTCAGCTAACAGTGCTGACCGGCTGACTTTCAACATAATGAATAGCCAATGGATAGACCCATCATTTGCATGTCAGTTACATGACAAATTTAGTGCAGTTTGCACACTTTGCAAGTCTAAACTGAGGAGGGGCTCTGAAAAAAGCAACCTTACCACCTCTTGCATGCGCTGTCATTTGGAAGGCAAGCCCTGGACTCAGTGGGAGATAGCAAACGCAGGACAATTGTTGCCCAGCGTTGCCGACACTACCACTTCCACTGTTTACAGTGCTGGTGCTGCAGTCCAGACCACCAGCCTGGACACCTACACATCTGTCTCTGACACTTTGGGGAGTTCACCCCCATCCGCCCTTTTTGCCTGCACCATCATGTGCCTCTTCCCAGCCACTCCCCATCTCCCAGGTGTTTCATTGCAGGCAGAAGTACAGCGCAAGCCACCCACATGCCCAAGCCTTGAACTGCCTCTTCCAAAAACTGCTGGCCCTGCAGATGTTGTCGTTTATGCTTCTGGATACTCAGGCCTTCCGTCACCAAATGGTAGCTGTGGCACCTCGCTATGCTGGGCCTAGCCATTACTACTTTTCTTGGTGTCCTGGCCCCGCCTTGCGCCTGCACGTGTCTCATAACATCAGTTGGGCCCAGAGTTCCGTGTTTTGTTGCAAGATCCACTTGACCACCGACGCATCGACAAGTGCCTGCGTTAAGGGATGCTGCTTCTCTTTAATGACAGGCCAGGTGAATATAGTGGAGTCTTGACCCGGGGTGCAAACTGGGGTGGCCTATCTCCTCTCCCAGCCCAAAATTCATGGCAGGGGTTCTCTGAAAGCCTACTCCTGTGCTGCAACTTCGACCCCAGCCACGAGCTGGAAATGCTGTAACACTGGCCATGTAACACTAGGCATGTTTGCATTTGTGATAATGGCCGGAAACTGGTAGCAGATCTGGAGCTTGCCAGACTCAAACACGGTCCACACATGGCCCATGTTTTCAACTTGTTGGTGGATAGGTTCTTTGAAACCTACACCATTGTGCCTGATATACTGGTCAAAGTGCGGCCATTTTCGTAAGTGAAAAGTAGCCTCTGCTAGGCTGAAAACATTCAGAGCACACTCCTGTCATCTTCGCACCTTTGGCTGGTGGATTGTGCTTTTATAGCATGACTGAATTGCTGTGTATCACACTTAGCTTTTGGGGGTAGACCCTTAAAAATTGGATTGAGCTGATATAGCCTGATTGAATTGCTGTGTCTCCCACTTAGCTTTGTGGGGTACAGCATTAAAAACAGGTTTGACCATACATGGCCTGACTAAATGGCTGTGTCTAACACTTACCTTTGGGGGGTACAGCATTAAAAAACTGGATTGAGCTTTTATAGCGTGACTGAATTGCTGTGTTTCACACATAGCTTTTGGGAGGTAGACTCTTAAAAATTGGATTAAGCGTACATAGCTGGACTGAATTTCTGTGTCTCCCACCTAGGTTTTGGGGTTACACACCGTGAAAAATTGGATTGAACGTACATAGCTGGACCTAATTGCTCTGTATCCCTGTTTTGGGGGGACACCGCCTGAAAAGCTGGGTTGAGCGTATATATCGCTGGACTGAATTGCTCTGTATCCCTGTTAGGTATTTGGGGGGACACCGCCTGTAAAGCTGGGTTCAGTGTATAGAACTGGACTGAATTGCTCTGTATCCCTGTTTTGGGGGGACACCCCGTGGAAAGTTCAACTCCTCTCCCTGCAGTATATCCCTGCCTACTAGAAGCTAATCCTCTATAGCCCTCAGCAAATCTCTCTCCCTATCTCTCACCGCAAATGTCACGAACATAACACTGGCTATTCTTATAAATCAGAGGTCACATGTTTTCGGCAGCCAATGGGTTTTTTCAATTTAGTAATGATGATGATTACCCCATGTAATTTGAAGTTACATTTAACATTTGATATTGGGCTTAAAGGGGTTGTCCAGGATTTATCAAAGTGTCAAAGTGTGATAAATCTCCTTACACTGCTAGTCTAAGTAAACACCACCCATTCATGTGGTTTAGTTTCCAACTAAATAAGTGGCACAATTTTGGCACATTTTTGCTGCATTGTCACATCTTTAGCCACTTGTTTTAAAGTAGGCCCATCCCCTTTTCACACAGACATACCGATACTGAGACTTCAGACATACTGATAGATAATTTAGTTTGCAAGCCCTATATGAGACAGTGACTGACTATCTGTAAAGCGCGGAGGAATATGATGGCGCTATATAAGTAAGCTAACTAATAACATGTAATGCTAGTAGTTTGTTTCCCCCCTGCACCCTTTCCTTGTATGACCTCCTCCCCATTCTGCTATAACGTTTACAGGGGCTGACAAATAAGTATCAGCAATAAATGTCAGGGAAAGTTGCTTATTTTAGCATTTGTAGTTAGTAAAAAAAAAAAAAAGAATGGCAAAACAGCCTGTGCTTGTGGTCACAAACAAGAAAAGAGGATTCCAAATACCGTATATACTCGAGTATAAGCCGAGGTTTTCAGCACAGTTTTTGTGCTGAAAAACTGTGTCTCTGCTTATACTCGCGTCAATACGGTAATTGAAAATGTCACATGACTGGTCCACAGTGAAAGACATCTGTGGGAGGCCGCTGGAGCAACGATAGGTGAGTGGTGAGGCAGCGCTGCCTCCAGGACTGCCCCAAGATGTTCCAGAGCATCTTCTCTGCCTTGGAAACATCTTAAGGCGGCCCTGGAGACAGTGCTGCCTCACCAACCACCTATTGGCAGCAGCGCTGTTCCAGCGGCCTCCCACAGATGTCTTTTACTGCGGACCAGTGAAATTACCACTCGAGTCAATACGGTAATTGACTCAACCGTATTGACTCGCAGAAGTAGGCCTCCGCTCCAGTCCCGGCCCCCTCCCCCGGCTATAACACATGCCGGGTGACGTGGCCACAATAGCTCAGGCCCGTACCCGGTGTATGTCGATGACGTCTTACTGCGTCTCAGCACAGGCGGAGTCATCTCGCCCCCTATGCTGAGACGCAGGAGGGAGAAGACAAGCAGCCGCGGGAGAAGATGAGCAGTGGCGGCAGCGGGAGCAGCAGCGCGAGGTCGGTATGTTTGGGGCAGACGTCTGGGGCATTATCATACAGGCCCAAAGCATTATGGTAGCAGTAGCAGCTTGTTGCCATACAGGCCCAAAGCCTGTGCTAGCAGTAACAGGCTATTACTACTACCACAGGCTTTGGGCCTATACGGTAATATCCCAGACCACGTGACATCTGGGATATTACCATATAGGCCTGAACCCGGCTAGGATTAACATGAGCACAAACAGAATGTCATGCATTTTCCCCCCTCGGCTTATACTCGAGTCAATAAGTTTTCCCTGTTTTTTGTGGTAAAATTAGGGAGGTCGGCTTATATTCGGGTCGGCTTATACTCGAGTATATACAGTAAAAGGAATTATATATTTTATTAACATGTGTACACACGACGCGTTTCAAGCTCCGGATTGAACTCTTTCTCAAATCCAAAGATAACCAATGAAAATAAAGTCAATGCAAAGGTGTATAGGTATAGCATTTAATCCAAATCATTGTATCCTGCCGCATGCTTTAGTGGGAGAAGGCAGTCAAAGGTTGCGAAAAATAATATATAGAACATACTTTTTAATTAGTACATAGCTATATAGTATCCATTACTCAGTGAAAGATTTATAGCTACATGGAATTTGGTCAACATAATATGTCTCTTGTGGATAAAGAAATATGGTTTGAATTTATACAGATTTGTCATCAGTTTAGTTCAGTTCTAACAAGACATGAGATATGACCCCTTTAAGGCTTGTGATGTGCTGGATACCCCAAGAAAGGATAAGAATATGTCCTCATTAATGCATTTACAGAGAATTACATTAAAGGACAGGACAGAAAACCTCTCAAGAGCTTTAATATTTACAAGTACAAGACAACTAAGTCCCACTTCCCAGGTCTCCCAAAGGCTAAAGGGAATAGAAATACAAATGCGGATAGAAATCATTGCATTACCCTATCATAGGGAAAAATAGATTTTACCATTAATCTTCAATATTTATTCTATTGCTATTCCAAATGTCATTTCTAAATATAACGGCAAATATAAAGGAAATTTAAGGCAAACATTGACAAAACTGTAAAGACGCTAAGAATAGAAAACGATGAGTGCCCTAGTCCTCTCGTTCACAGGCAGGGTATCAGTTGCAGACAATTGTTATAGATATACAGTGTGATTTGTCACTGAACATGAAGGCTATACGATGTCTTGTAGACCCCCTCAAAGATTGCCGTTTTGTTCTTCTAGATTGATTTGTTCTGTAGTTTAGAATTTATGGAAACACTTAGACCTTGTTTTAAAATGTGACTACAATTCAAAGAACTGGATTACATTCTGTATAGACGTTCAGTCATGGCTGCTGGTGATGTACGGTTCTGGTGTCACCGAATGGCTCGCATGATGTATCAATTTACTACAAGTCAGAAACCTTTAGAAAATAAACCGTCAATAAGTGTAAAATAGCACTCGCTATAACTCATACGCTGCATATACCATACGACGGGAAGCTTGGCAATAAATTAACTCCTTAATAACCAGACGTGAAAAGACCTTTATGGCCGGACATATTTTAGTGTCATTGGTTATAACTAGAGATGAGCGAACACTAAAATGTTCGAGGTTCGAAATTCGATTCGAACAGCCGCTCAATGTTCGTGTGTTCGAACGGGTTTCGAACCCCATTATAGTCTATGGGGAACAGATACTCGTTAAGGTGGAAACCCAAATCCGTGTCTGGAGGGTCACCAAGTCCACTATGACACCCCAGGAAATGATGCCAACACCTCTGGAATGACACTGGGACAGCAGGGGAAGCATGTCTGGGGGCATCTAACACACCAAAGACCCTCTATTACCCCAACATCACAGCCTAACAACTACACACTTTACACACTCAATACCACCTCTCTGACAGTAGGAAAACACCTTGAAACATGTGTATTTGGCACTTGCAGTGAGGAGAGCTTGTCACCAGCAGTGAATTTGGCCCTTGTAGTAAGTTGAGGTTGGCACCAACATTTGTTTTGAAAATCAGGGTGGATTGAGCCTCTAACCAGCAGAGTTTGGGCAAATTCATGGTGGAGGGAGCCTCTAAACACCCCAGTTTGGGCAAATTCATGGTGGAGGGAGCCTCTAAAAACCCCAGTTTGGACCAATTCATGGTGGAGGGAGCCTCTAACCAGCCCAGTTTGGGCAAATTCATGGTGGAGGGAGCCTCTAACCAGCCCAGTTTGGACCAATTAATGGTGGAGGGAGCCTCTAACCAGCCCAGTTTGGACCAATTGATGGTGGAGGGAGCCTCTAACCAGCCCAGTTTGGACCAATTAATGGTGGAGGGAGCCTCTAACCACCCCAGTTTGGACCAATTCATGGTGGAGGGAGCCTCTAAACAGCCAAGTTTGGACCAATTCATGGTGGAGGGAGCCTCTAAAAACCCCAGTTTGGACCAATTCATGGTGGAGGGAGCCTCTAACCAGCCCAGTTTGGGCAAATTCATGGTGGAGGGAGCCTCTAAACAGCCCAGTTTGGGCAAATTCATGGTGGAGGGAGCCTCTAAAAAACCCAGTTTGGACCAATTCATGGTGGAGGGAGCCTCTAAACAGCCCAGTTTGGGCAAATTCATGGTGGAGGGAGCCTCTAAACAGCCCAGTTTGGGCAAATTCATGGTGGAGGGAGCCTCTAACCAGCCCAGTTTGGACCAATTAATGGTGGAGGGAGCCTCTAAACAGCCAAGTTTTGGGAAATTCATGGTGGAGGGAGCCTCTAACCAGCCCAGTTTGGACCAATTCATGGTGGAGGGAGCCTCTAAACAGCCCAGTTTGGGCAAATTCATGGTGGAGGGAGCCTCTAAAAAACCCAGTTTGGACCAATTCATGGTGGAGGGAGCCTCTAACCAGCCCAGTTTGGACCAATTAATGGTGGAGGGAGCCTCTAAACAGCCAAGTTTGGACCAATTCATGGTGGAGGGAGCCTCTAAAAACCCCAGTTTGGACCAATTCATGGTGGAGGGAGCCTCTAACCAGCCCAGTTTGGGCAAATTCATGGTGGAGGGAGCCTCTAAACAGCCCAGTTTGGGCAAATTCATGGTGGAGGGAGCCTCTAACCAGCCCAGTTTGGACCAATTAATGGTGGAGGGAGCCGCTAAACAGCCCAGTTTGGACCAATTCATGGTGGAGGGAGCCTCTAAAAACCCCAGTTTGGACCAATTCATGGTGGAGGGAGCCTCTAAAAAACCCAGTTTGGACCAATTCATGGTGGAGGGAGCCTCTAACCAGCCCAGTTTGGACCAATTAATGGTGGAGGGAGCCTCTAAACAGCCAAGTTTGGACCAATTCATGGTGGAGGGAGCCTCTAAAAACCCCAGTTTGGACCAATTCATGGTGGAGGGAGCCTCTAACCATCCCAGTTTGGACCAATTAATGGTGGAGGGAGCCTCTAACCAGCCCAGTTTGGACCAATTAATGGTGGAGGGAGCCTCTAACCACCCCAGTTTGGACCAATTCATGGTGGAGGGAGCCTCTAAACAGCCAAGTTTGGACCAATTCATGGTGGAGGGAGCCTCTAAAAACCCCAGTTTGGACCAATTCATGGTGGAGGGAGCCTCTAACCAGCCCAGTTTGGGCAAATTCATGGTGGAGGGAGCCTCTAAACAGCCCAGTTTGGACCAATTCATGGTGGAGGGAGCCTCTAAAAAACCCAGTTTGGACCAATTCATGGTGGAGGGAGCCTCTAAACAGCCCAGTTTGGGCAAATTCATGGTGGAGGGAGCCTCTAACCAGCCCAGTTTGGACCAATTAATGGTGGAGGGAGCCTCTAACCAGCCCAGTTTGGACCAATTAATGGTGGAGGGAGCCTCTAAAAACCCCAGTTTGGACCAATTCATGGTGGAGGGAGCCTCTAACCAGCCCAGTTTGGACCAATTAATGGTGGAGGGAGCCTCTAACCACCCCAGTTTGGACCAATTCATGGTGGAGGGAGCCTCTAAACAGCCAAGTTTGGACCAATTGATGGTGGAGGGAGCCTCTAAAAACCCCAGTTTGGACCAATTCATGGTGGAGGGAGCCTCTAACCAGCCCAGTTTGGGCAAATTCATGGTGGAGGGAGCCTCTAAACAGCCCAGTTTGGGCAAATTCATGGTGGAGGGAGCCTCTAACCAGCCCAGTTTGGACCAATTAATGGTGGAGGGAGCCGCTAAACAGCCCAGTTTGGGCAAATTCATGGTGGAGGGAGCCTCTAAACAGCCCAGTTTGGACCAATTCATGGTGGAGGGAGCCTCTAAAAAACCCAGTTTGGACCAATTCATGGTGGAGGGAGCCTCTAAACAGCCCAGTTTGGGCAAATTCATGGTGGAGGGAGCCTCTAACCAGCCCAGTTTGGACCAATTAATGGTGGAGGGAGCCTCTAACCAGCCCAGTTTGGACCAATTAATGGTGGAGGGAGCCTCTAACCAGCCCAGTTTGGACCAATTAATGGTGGAGGGAGCCTCTAACCACCCCAGTTTGGACCAATTCATGGTGGAGGGAGCCTCTAAACAGCCAAGTTTGGACCAATTCATGGTGGAGGGAGCCTCTAAAAACCCCAGTTTGGACCAATTCATGGTGGAGGGAGCCTCTAACCAGCCCAGTTTGGGCAAATTCATGGTGGAGGGAGCCTCTAAACAGCCCAGTTTGGGCAAATTCATGGTGGAGGGAGCCTCTAACCAGCCCAGTTTGGACCAATTAATGGTGGAGGGAGCCGCTAAACAGCCCAGTTTGGGCAAATTCATGGTGGAGGGAGACTCTAAACAGCCCAGTTTGGACCAATTCATGGTGGAGGGAGCCTCTAAAAAACCCAGTTTGGACCAATTCATGGTGGAGGGAGCCTCTAAACAGCCCAGTTTGGGCAAATTCATGGTGGAGGGAGCCTCTAAACAGCCCAGTTTGGGCAAATTCATGGTGGAGGGAGCCTCTAACCAGCCCAGTTTGGACCAATTAATGGTGGAGGGAGCCTCTAAACAGCCAAGTTTTGGGAAATTCATGGTGGAGGGAGCCTCTAACCAGCCCAGTTTGGACCAATTCATGGTGGAGGGAGCCTCTAAACAGCCCAGTTTGGGCAAATTCATGGTGGAGGGAGCCTCTAAAAAACCCAGTTTGGACCAATTCATGGTGGAGGGAGCCTCTAACCAGCCCAGTTTGGACCAATTAATGGTGGAGGGAGCCTCTAAACACCCCAGTTTGGGCAAATTCATGGTGGAGGGAGCCTCTAAAAACCCCAGTTTGGACCAATTCATGGTGGAGGGAGCCTCTAACCAGCCCAGTTTGGGCAAATTCATGGTGGAGGGAGCCTCTAACCACCCCAGTTTGGACCAATTAATGGTGGAGGGAGCCTCTAACCAGCCCAGTTTGGACCAATTCATGGTGGAGGGAGCCTCTAAAAACCCCAGTTTGGACCAATTCATGGTGGAGGGAGCCTCTAACCAGCCCAGTTTGGGCAAATTCATGGTGGAGGGAGCCTCTAAACAGCCCAGTTTGGGCAAATTCATGGTGGAGGGAGCCTCTAAAAAACCCAGTTTGGACCAATTCATGGTGGAGGGAGCCTCTAAACAGCCCAGTTTGGGCAAATTCATGGTGGAGGGAGCCTCTAAACAGCCCAGTTTGGGCAAATTCATGGTGGAGGGAGCCTCTAACCAGCCCAGTTTGGACCAATTAATGGTGGAGGGAGCCTCTAAACAGCCAAGTTTTGGGAAATTCATGGTGGAGGGAGCCTCTAACCAGCCCAGTTTGGACCAATTCATGGTGGAGGGAGCCTCTAAACAGCCCAGTTTGGGCAAATTCATGGTGGAGGGAGCCTCTAAAAAACCCAGTTTGGACCAATTCATGGTGGAGGGAGCCTCTAACCAGCCCAGTTTGGACCAATTAATGGTGGAGGGAGCCTCTAAACAGCCAAGTTTGGACCAATTCATGGTGGAGGGAGCCTCTAAAAACCCCAGTTTGGACCAATTCATGGTGGAGGGAGCCTCTAACCAGCCCAGTTTGGGCAAATTCATGGTGGAGGGAGCCTCTAAACAGCCCAGTTTGGGCAAATTCATGGTGGAGGGAGCCTCTAACCAGCCCAGTTTGGACCAATTAATGGTGGAGGGAGCCGCTAAACAGCCCAGTTTGGACCAATTCATGGTGGAGGGAGCCTCTAAAAACCCCAGTTTGGACCAATTCATGGTGGAGGGAGCCTCTAAAAAACCCAGTTTGGACCAATTCATGGTGGAGGGAGCCTCTAACCAGCCCAGTTTGGACCAATTAATGGTGGAGGGAGCCTCTAAACAGCCAAGTTTGGACCAATTCATGGTGGAGGGAGCCTCTAAAAACCCCAGTTTGGACCAATTCATGGTGGAGGGAGCCTCTAACCATCCCAGTTTGGACCAATTAATGGTGGAGGGAGCCTCTAACCAGCCCAGTTTGGACCAATTAATGGTGGAGGGAGCCTCTAACCACCCCAGTTTGGACCAATTCATGGTGGAGGGAGCCTCTAAACAGCCAAGTTTGGACCAATTCATGGTGGAGGGAGCCTCTAAAAACCCCAGTTTGGACCAATTCATGGTGGAGGGAGCCTCTAACCAGCCCAGTTTGGGCAAATTCATGGTGGAGGGAGCCTCTAAACAGCCCAGTTTGGACCAATTCATGGTGGAGGGAGCCTCTAAAAAACCCAGTTTGGACCAATTCATGGTGGAGGGAGCCTCTAAACAGCCCAGTTTGGGCAAATTCATGGTGGAGGGAGCCTCTAACCAGCCCAGTTTGGACCAATTAATGGTGGAGGGAGCCTCTAACCAGCCCAGTTTGGACCAATTAATGGTGGAGGGAGCCTCTAAAAACCCCAGTTTGGACCAATTCATGGTGGAGGGAGCCTCTAACCAGCCCAGTTTGGACCAATTAATGGTGGAGGGAGCCTCTAACCACCCCAGTTTGGACCAATTCATGGTGGAGGGAGCCTCTAAACAGCCAAGTTTGGACCAATTGATGGTGGAGGGAGCCTCTAAAAACCCCAGTTTGGACCAATTCATGGTGGAGGGAGCCTCTAACCAGCCCAGTTTGGGCAAATTCATGGTGGAGGGAGCCTCTAAACAGCCCAGTTTGGGCAAATTCATGGTGGAGGGAGCCTCTAACCAGCCCAGTTTGGACCAATTAATGGTGGAGGGAGCCGCTAAACAGCCCAGTTTGGGCAAATTCATGGTGGAGGGAGCCTCTAAACAGCCCAGTTTGGACCAATTCATGGTGGAGGGAGCCTCTAAAAAACCCAGTTTGGACCAATTCATGGTGGAGGGAGCCTCTAAACAGCCCAGTTTGGGCAAATTCATGGTGGAGGGAGCCTCTAACCAGCCCAGTTTGGACCAATTAATGGTGGAGGGAGCCTCTAACCAGCCCAGTTTGGACCAATTAATGGTGGAGGGAGCCTCTAACCAGCCCAGTTTGGACCAATTAATGGTGGAGGGAGCCTCTAACCACCCCAGTTTGGACCAATTCATGGTGGAGGGAGCCTCTAAACAGCCAAGTTTGGACCAATTCATGGTGGAGGGAGCCTCTAAAAACCCCAGTTTGGACCAATTCATGGTGGAGGGAGCCTCTAACCAGCCCAGTTTGGGCAAATTCATGGTGGAGGGAGCCTCTAAACAGCCCAGTTTGGGCAAATTCATGGTGGAGGGAGCCTCTAACCAGCCCAGTTTGGACCAATTAATGGTGGAGGGAGCCGCTAAACAGCCCAGTTTGGGCAAATTCATGGTGGAGGGAGACTCTAAACAGCCCAGTTTGGACCAATTCATGGTGGAGGGAGCCTCTAAAAAACCCAGTTTGGACCAATTCATGGTGGAGGGAGCCTCTAAACAGCCCAGTTTGGGCAAATTCATGGTGGAGGGAGCCTCTAAACAGCCCAGTTTGGGCAAATTCATGGTGGAGGGAGCCTCTAACCAGCCCAGTTTGGACCAATTAATGGTGGAGGGAGCCTCTAAACAGCCAAGTTTTGGGAAATTCATGGTGGAGGGAGCCTCTAACCAGCCCAGTTTGGACCAATTCATGGTGGAGGGAGCCTCTAAACAGCCCAGTTTGGGCAAATTCATGGTGGAGGGAGCCTCTAAAAAACCCAGTTTGGACCAATTCATGGTGGAGGGAGCCTCTAACCAGCCCAGTTTGGACCAATTAATGGTGGAGGGAGCCTCTAAACAGCCAAGTTTGGACCAATTCATGGTGGAGGGAGCCTCTAAAAACCCCAGTTTGGACCAATTCATGGTGGAGGGAGCCTCTAACCAGCCCAGTTTGGGCAAATTCATGGTGGAGGGAGCCTCTAAACAGCCCAGTTTGGGCAAATTCATGGTGGAGGGAGCCTCTAACCAGCCCAGTTTGGACCAATTAATGGTGGAGGGAGCCGCTAAACAGCCCAGTTTGGGCAAATTCATGGTGGAGGGAGCCTCTAAACAGCCCAGTTTGGACCAATTCATGGTGGAGGGAGCCTCTAAAAAACCCAGTTTGGACCAATTCATGGTGGAGGGAGCCTCTAAACAGCCCAGTTTGGGCAAATTCATGGTGGAGGGAGCCTCTAACCAGCCCAGTTTGGACCAATTAATGGTGGAGGGAGCCTCTAAACAGCCAAGTTTTGGGAAATTCATGGTGGAGGGAGCCTCTAACCAGCCCAGTTTGGACCAATTAATGGTGGAGGGAGCCTCTAAACAGCCCAGTTTGGACCAATTCCTGGTGGAGGGAGCCTCTAAACAGCCCAGTTTGGGCAAATTCATGGTGGAGGGAGCCTCTAAAAAACCCAGTTTGGACCAATTCATGGTGGAGGGAGCCTCTAACCAGCCCAGTTTGGGCAAATTCATGGTGGAGGGAGCCTCTAAACAGCCCAGTTTGGGCAAATTCATGGTGGAGGGAGCCTCTAACCAGCAGAGTTGTGGGAAAGCAGGGTGGAGGGAGCCTCTAACCAGCAGAGTTGGTGGAAATCAGGGTGGAGGGAGCCTCTAACCAGCAGAGTTGGGGGAAATCATGTTGGAGGGAGCCTAGTATTAGCAGAATTGTGCAACGCTTATGGTGGATGAGTATGAGGATGCGGAGGAATTGGAGAGGTTGAGTACAGACATGGAGTTTCATGTTGGGGTGCTTTACACAGGTGGGCACAAAAATGAAGGCTCTATCCAGTGGTGGTTCATTTTTATCAAAGTGAGCCGGTCGGCACTCTCAGCTGACAGACGGGTGCGCTTGTCAGTGATGATGCCACCGGCTGCACTGAACACCCTCTCAGATAGGACGCTGGCGGCAGGACAGGACAGCACCTCCAAGGCATATAGGGCAAGTTCAAGCCACAGGTCCAACTTCGACACCCAATACGTGTAGGGCGCAGAGGGGTCGGAGAGGACAGGGCTGTGGTCGGAAAGGTATTCCCGCAACATGCGCCTATACTTCTCACGCCTGGTGACACTAGGACCCTCCGTGGCGGCACTTTGGCGAGGGGGTGCCATCAAGGTGTCCCAGACCTTAGACAGTGTGCCCCTCGTTTGTGTGGACCGGTGAGAACTTGGTTGCCTACTGGAGGAACTGCCCTCCCTGCCGCCAACGTCACATGCTGGAAACATCTCCATCATATTCTGCACCAATTGCCTGTGGCAAGCATTGATGCGATTGGCCCTCCCCTCTACCGGAATAAAAGACGAGATGTTGTTTTTATACCGGGGGTCAAGGATAGCAAAGATCCAGTACTGGTTGTCCTCCATGATTTTGACAATACGCTTGTCGGTTGTAAAGCACCCCAACATGAACTCAGCCATGTCTGCCACAGTGTTAGTTGGCATGACTCCTCTGGCCCCACCGGAAAGTTCAATCTCCATTTCCTCCTCATCCTCCATGTCTACCCATCCGCGCTGCAACAATGGGACGATTCGAAGTTGCCCGGAAGCCTCCTGTATCACCATCACATCATCGGACAACTCTTCTTCCTCCTCCTCCTCCTCCTCCTCCTCCATTAAACGCAGTGAAGCGGACAGATGTGTGGACCTACTCTCCAGCTGTGACGGATCGGATGCTATCCCTAACTCCTCTGTGTGATCTGAGTTATCCCTGATGTCAATCAGGGATTCTCTCAGAACACACAAGAGCGGGATTGTAAGGCTCACCATCGCATCCTCAGAGCTCACCCTCCTTGTGGACTCCTCAAAGACCCGTAGGATGTCACAAAGGTCTCTCATCCATGGCCACTCATGGATGTGAAACTGAGGCAGCTGACTTTGTGGCACCCTAGGGTTTTGTAGCTGGTATTCCATCAAAGGTCTCTGCTGCTCAACCACTCTATTCAACATCTGAAACGTTGAGTTCCAGCGTGTGGGGACGTCGCACAAAAGCCGGTGTTGTGGCACATGCAGGCGTTGCTGGAGAGATTTTAAGCTAGCAGCGGCTACTGTCGACTTGCGAAAGTGGGCGCACATGCGCCGCACTTTCACCAGTAGCTCTGGAACATTGGGGTAGCTCTTTAGGAAACGTTGCACCACTAGGTTGAAGACGTGGGCCAGGCATGGAACATGTTGGAGTCTGGCAAGCTCCAGAGCTGCTACCAGGTTCCGGCCGTTATCACAAACGACCATGCCTGGGCCCAGGTGCAGCGGCTCAAACCATATTGCCGTCTCATCGAGGAGGGCATCCCTCACCTCGGAGGCAGTGTGCTGTCTGTCCCCCAAGCTGATCAGCTTCAGCACAGCCTGCTGACGTCTACCAACGCCAGTGCTGCAACGTTTCCAACTCGTAGCTGGGGTCAATCTAACAGCGGAGGAGGAGGCGGTGACGGAGGAGGAGGCGTGGCGGAGGAGGAGGTGGTAGAGGAGGAGGAGGAGGGGGGTGTTCTTCTCGTGTCCCTGCCAGGAATGTTAGGCGGGGAGACGAGGTACACCGGGCCAGTTTGGGAAGCAGTCCCAGCCTCAACTACATTCACCCAGTGTGCCGTCAGTGAAATGTAGCGTCCCTGTCCGCATGCACTTGTCCACGCGTCGGTGGTCAAGTGGACCTTTGTGCAAAGCGCGGAACTAAGGGCCCGCCTGATGTTGAGTGACACGTGCTGGTGCAAGGCGGGGACGGCACACCGGGAGAAGTAGTGACGGCTAGGGACGGCATAGCGAGGTGCCGCAGTTGCCATCAGGTCCAGGAAGGCGGGAGTTTCAACAAGCCGGAACGCCAACATCTCCTGGGCCAGCAGTTTAGCGATGTTGGCGTTCAAGGCTTGCGCGTGTGGGTGGTTAGCAGTGTATTTCTGCCGCCGCTCCAATGTCTGAGAGATGGTGGGTTGTTGTAAAGAAACGCCTGATGGTGCCTTTGATGGTGCAGGAGAAGGAGATAAGACAGGACCAGGGGAGGATGAGGTAGAAGTCAACAAAGTGGCGGAGGCAGATGAAGTGGTGTCCTGGCTCGTCCTCTGGAGTGCATCGCCAGCACAGTCAGCAGTGGCAGTGGCAGAGGCAGAGGCAGTGGCAGAGGCAGTGGCAGTGGCGTGAACGGCAGGCGGCCTTTGTCCTGCCGTTGCTGCCTGCCACTGATTCCAGTGCTTGGATTCCAAATGACGGCGCATTGAAGTGGTGGACAGGTTGCTCTTCTCAGAGCCCCTAATCAATTTCGAGAGGCAAATTGTGCAGACAACACTATATCTGTCCTCGGCGCATTCCTTGAAAAAACTCCACACCTTCGAGAAACGTGCCCTCGAGGTGGGAGTTTTTCGGGGCTGGGTACGAACTGGAACATCTTGGGAGATTCCGGGTGTGGC
The DNA here is from genome assembly GCF_031893055.1 of Leptodactylus fuscus. Taxonomy (NCBI): domain Eukaryota; kingdom Metazoa; phylum Chordata; class Amphibia; order Anura; family Leptodactylidae; genus Leptodactylus; species Leptodactylus fuscus. Next base: position 68,043,039 of record NC_134274.1, on the reverse strand, counting down.
CTGGCTTCGCCTAAGCTGCTGACCTCTGCCTCTGCCTCTAGCTACCCTTTTTGGTGCTGCACCTGCCTCAACATCCACACTACTTTCCCCGCTTGACATCCCCCCTGTCCAGGTCGGGTCAGTGTCCTCATCATCCACCACTTCCTCTTCCAACTCCTGTCTCATCTCCTCCTCCCGCATAATGCGCCGGTCAACTGGATGCCCTGACGGCAACTGCGTCACATCATCGTCGATGAGGGTGGGTTGCTGGTCATCCACCACCAAATCGAACGGAGATGGAGGAGACTCTAGTGTTTGAGCATCTGGACACAGATGCTCCTCTGTTAGGTTCGTGGAATCGTGACGTGGAGAGGCAGGTTGAGGGACAATGAAAGGAGCGGAGAACAGCTCTGGGGAGCAGGGACAGTTTGGGTTATTGTTCTGTAAAGCTTCGGAATTTTGGGAGGAAGGAAGACAAGACTGTTGGGTAATAGGAGGAGAGGAGGCAGAGTCTGACTGGCTGCTGGACAATGTGCTGTAAGCGTTCTCTGACAGCCATTGCAAGACCTGTTCCTGGTTCTCGGGCCTACTAAGGTTTGTACCCTGCAGTTTAGTTAATGTGGCAAGCAACCCTGGCACTGTGGAGTGGCGCAATGCTTGCTGCCCCACAGGAGTAGGCACGGGACGCCCTGTGGCTTCACTGCTACCTTGCTCCCCAGAACCATTCCCCCGACCTCGCCCACGGCCTCGTCCACGTCCCTTTCCGGGAGCCTTGCGCATTTTGAATTCCTAGTTAGAAATTGGCACTGTATACCAGTAGTAAAAATTGTGGGTGCACGTAACCCCAATATATTCTTTGAATTCCCAGTCAGACACTGGCACTATATGGCAGTAGCAAGAAATGAGGGTATTTGTATTCCCAATATATTCTTTGAATTCCCAGTCAGACAATGGCACTGTATACCAGTAGTAAAAATTGTGGGTGCACGTAACCCCAATATATTCTTTGAATTACCAGTCAGAAACTGGCACTATATGGCAGTAGCAAGAAATGAGGGTATTTATAACCCCAATATATTCTTTGAATTCCCAGTCAGACAATGGCACTGTATACCAGTAGTAAAAATTGTGGGTGCACGTAACCCCAATATATTCTTTGAATTACCAGTCAGAAACTGGCACTATATGGCAGTAGCAAGAAATGAGGGTATTTATAACCCCAATATATTCTTTGAATTCCCAGTCAGACAATGGCACTGTATACCAGTAGTAAAAATTGTGGGTGCACGTAACCCCAATATATTCTTTGAATTCCCAGTCAGACACTGGCACTATATGGCAGTAGCAAGAAATGAGGGTATTTGTATTCCCAATATACTCTTTGAATTCCCAGTCAGACAATGGCACTGTATACCAGTAGTAAAAATTGTGGGTGCACGTAACCCCAATATATTCTTTGAATTACCAGTCAGAAACTGGCACTATATGGCAGTAGCAAGAAATGAGGGTATTTATAACCCCAATATATTCTTTGAATTCCCAGTCAGACAATGGCACTGTATACCAGTAGTAAAAATTGTGGGTGCACGTAACCCCAATATATTCTTTGAATTACCAGTCAGAAACTGGCACTATATGGCAGTAGCAAGAAATGAGGGTATTTGTATTCCCAATATATTCTTTGAATTCCCAGTCAGACAATGGCACTGTATACCAGTAGTAAAAATTGTGAGTGCACGTAACCCCAATATATTCTTTGAATTACCAGTCAGACACTGGCACTATATGGCAGTAGCAAGAAATGAGGGTATTTGTATTCCCAATATATTCTTTGAATTCCCAGTCAGACAATGGCACTGTATACCAGTAGTAAAAATTGTGGGTGCACGTAACCCCAATATATTCTTTGAATTCCCAGTCAGACACTGGCACTATATGGCAGTAGCAAGAAATGAGGGTATTTGTATTCCCAATATATTCTTTGAATTCCCAGTCAGACAATGGCACTGTATACCAGTAGTAAAAATTGTGGGTGCACGTAACCCCAATATATTCTTTGAATTACCAGTCAGAAACTGGCACTATATGGCAGTAGCAAGAAATGAGGGTATTTGTATTCCCAATATATTCTTTGAATTCCCAGTCAGACAATGGCACTGTATACCAGTAGTAAAAATTGTGGGTGCACGTAACCCCAATATATTCTTTGAATTACCAGTCAGAAACTGGCACTATATGGCAGTAGCAAGAAATGAGGGTATTTATAACCCCAATATATTCTTTGAATTCCCAGTCAGACAATGGCACTGTATACCAGTAGTAAAAATTGTGGGTGCACGTAACCCCAATATATTCTTTGAATTACCAGTCAGAAACTGGCACTATATGGCAGTAGCAAGAAATGAGGGTATTTGTATTCCCAATATATTCTTTGAATTCCCAGTCAGACACTGGCACTATATGGCAGTAGCAAGAAATGAGGGTATTTGTATTCCCAATATATTCTTTGAATTCCCAGTCAGACAATGGCACTGTATACCAGTAGTAAAAATTGTGGGTGCACGTAACCCCAATATATTCTTTGAATTCCCAGTCAGACACTGGCACTATATGGCAGTAGCAAGAAATGAGGGTATTTGTATTCCCAATATATTCTTTGAATTCCCAGTCAGACAATGGCACTGTATACCAGTAGTAAAAATTGTGGGTGCACGTAACCCCAATATATTCTTTGAATTACCAGTCAGAAACTGGCACTATATGGCAGTAGCAAGAAATGAGGGTATTTATAACCCCAATATATTCTTTGAATTCCCAGTCAGACAATGGCACTGTATACCAGTAGTAAAAATTGTGGGTGCACGTAACCCCAATATATTCTTTGAATTCCCAGTCAGACACTGGCACTATATGGCAGTAGCAAGAAATGAGGGTATTTGTATTCCCAATATACTCTTTGAATTCCCAGTCAGACAATGGCACTGTATACCAGTAGTAAAAATTGTGGGTGCACGTAACCCCAATATATTCTTTGAATTCCCAGTCAGAAACTGGCACTATATGGCAGTAGCAAGAAATGAGGGTATTTGTATTCCCAATATACTCTTTGAATTCCCAGTCAGACAATGGCACTGTATACCAGTAGTAAAAATTGTGGGTGCACGTAACCCCAATATATTCTTTGAATTCCCAGTCAGACAATGGCACTGTATACCAGTAGTAAAAATTGTGGGTGCACGTAACCCCAATATATTCTTTGAATTACCAGTCAGAAACTGGCACTATATGGCAGTAGCAAGAAATGAGGGTATTTGTATTCCCAATATATTCTTTGAATTCCCAGTCAGACAATGGCACTGTATACCAGTAGTAAAAATTGTGGGTGTATATAGCCCCAATTCTATTGCTAGGGGACTTGCAGGGTATTTCTGGGGTGAAGGTGGGGGGGCACACCGTTGGAACGGGTATCGGGGTATATATCGGGTATACGGGAATACACTGACAGTGTATTCCATTCAGGATCCTGGGAAAGCTGGGTTGCGGCGATTGAGCCCGTCAGTGCCACGTTACACTGACAAGCTTCTCCCTGGAATTTAGCTCTTACAAGAGCTGTTGGTTGTCTTCTCCTTCCTATCCTAGCCTGTCCCTGCCTACCCAGAATCTAAGCCCTAGCTAACTGGACGGAAACCTCCGTCCTCGGTGAATTGCAAGCTCAGAATGACGCGAACCTGGGCGGCGCTGTTCTTTTAAATTAGAGGTCACATGTTTTCGGCAGCCAATGGGTTTTGCCTACTTTTCTCAACGTCACCGGTGTCGTAGTTCCTGTCCCACCTACCCTGCGCTGTTATTGGAGCAAAAAAGGCGCCAGGGAAGGTGGGAGGGGAATCGAGTAATGGCGCACTTTACCACGCGGTGTTCGATTCGATTCGAACATGCCGAACAGCCTAATATCCGATCGAACATGAGTTCGATAGAACACTGTTCGCTCATCTCTAGTTATAACAGTTCTAACTTTTTTTTTTTATTGCAGAAGTATCAAATTGTTATCAATATTTCCTTTTTTTTTTTTTTACAACATTTAGAGCTGTCCATTAGCACCCTTTATAGAATGGTAAACTATTTATATTTTGGTAAGCAATGCCAAATATATGCAATATATTTGTAAATATATATTTTTATATACCGTATATACTCGAGTATAAGCCGAATTTTTCAGCCCAGTTTTTGTGCTGAAAAAGCCCCCCTCGGCTTATACTCGAGTCAGGAAAAAAAAATTAAATATATATATATATATATATATATATATATATATATATATATATATATTTTTTTTAATTTATTTATTTTTTTTAAAGGGGGGGGGGAGTCTATGACCAGCCACAATATCAATGTATAGAATCTCCCATAAAATAGTGCAAAAAAAAAAAAAGAAAAGAAAAAAAGATTTAAAAAAATAAAAAAATATAAGTGTTAAATCCCTCCTCTCCCTAGAATACATATAAAACTAGAAACCTACTGCAAAACACATACACGTTAGGTATCCCTGTGTCTGAAAGTGCCCGGTCTACTGATTATAGGGTATCTGCAGTGCTCCTGTTCCGTCGGGAAGGGGTTATTAGGAGCAGTCCTCAAGCTCAGGCAAGGGGCAGACAGACAACCAAAAAAAACCCCTCCCCTTTCCCAGCACCCACTGCACCCAAAAACTCCGATCATTTTAATTTTTGAGATTTTCCAGTAGCTGCTGCATTACCCCCCCCCCCCCCCCTCGGCTTATACTCGAGTCAATAAGTTTTCCCAGTTTTTTTGTGGTAAAATTAGGGGCCTCGGCTTATACTCGAGTATATATGGTATATGTATAATTTTTTTTCTAATTATTAGTATTTTTTAAATTTGTAAATTGTGCATCAAAATAAGTTCTCTATTGCATAACGGATGTTTTGACATATTATAAATAGTCTTGAATGAATGAATGGGTATGGTGTTGGTTTGTATCAACTAGGTTTTTTCTTTTCTTTTTTTTTACTGCACTCTCTGTTTTACATTAATGTGTATATCTTTTACACAATATGTCCCCCATGCTGTCATAAAAGACCCCAGGGAACATTCACATTTTAATTTTCTATTACTTTTTTTTTTACTACTGGGCCATCCATAGAAGCCCCAGTTACAGATGAAAACAGCCAAGATAAATTGGGGTAATTGCATTTAAAAGAAAATACATTTCAACCCTGTTATGAATTTTTTCCAGCTTCCTAGTACATCATATGAAATATTAAATGGCGTCATTAGGACTTACAATTTGTCCAGTAAAATAAATAAAATAAAGAAGTTAGGACTCTTGTAGGGCAGTTCTCTACTAAAAATACTTGATATCCATTTCCATGGCCAAAAATAGATCTATGAAGACCATCATATTTTTTTACCCCTTTCCAATATTCATTGTAATTGTACAGTGAATGACCGGTCATCAGACATCCACTGCAGTATTTCTGATTGGAGACAGCTCTGATACAGTCAATTTACTTCTTAGATGCAATCATTGGATCTAACAGGTTTTTTAAGCTGAGTTTACAGCGTTTTTTGGTCTGGATTTTGATGTGGAATCCGCCTCAGAATCAAGCTCAAAAAATCGCCTCCCATTGACTTCAATGGGATCCGTTCACTTGTTTTTTCCACGAACGTTTTTTTGCTGCTCACGGAAAAAAGAAGCAAGCTGCCCTATCTTGACACGGATTCCGCAGCTGAATCTTCCGCGGCTTCCGCGACACTCACTCCCAACTAGGCCCATTTATTTGGATCTGAATGCCGCGACTGGATGTAGTTGCACTGCTAGCGTTTTTTTTGGCTGGATTCTGAGGCTGCCTCCGCGTCAAAATCTGGTCCAAAAAACCCTGTGTGAACTTAGCTTTAGAGGGAAGGGTATATTGCTGGTATATTGTATTAGCGGATTCCATAGCTTTATTTTTATTCATTGATAGATTTCAATGTATTTCTTGTGGGGTTTTTAGTGAACGCACCTTTCTTATCCCTGTTTTGGGCAAATTTTCTACCTTAACTTTGTTATAATGAGCTTTAGAAGAAAACTTGGTACTATTCCGTTATCGGGCCAGCAGCAGCGCATTTCAGCACCAGCTTTCGGGACAGCAGTTCAGTTCAGCAGCGGGAATTACAATGACATCCGAGGACTGCTGGCCCGATGCTTGTGCCCAGTAGCCAGTACATCAATGACCCCCCCTCCATCTCCTCCTCCTTCCAGTGCTGCCCCCCAGCTCTCCTTACATCTACCCCGTACCCTCTCCCCGCCACATGACTAAGCCGATGCTGGCCCGATGATAGAGGCCGTGCTTGTGTGTAGTAGGCAGTACATCGATCGATGCCCTCATCCTCCTCTTCCTTCCAGTGCTGCCCCCCAGCTCTTCTTACATCTGCCCCGTACCCTCTCCCTGTAATAGGCCTCACCGTAAATCTTGAGCAATGAATGCTACTAGATAGCCGCCGGACGCTGCAGAAAGTTTGTCCCTCCGGCTCGCTGTAGCTCACCGTTCCTATAGTCGGCGTGTTTCTTGTCAGGGCCTGGATTGAGCCCCGGTGTCTTTCCTTTCGGTCTCGGTACTAGCGCTGAGGTGAGGCCTAGTCGTGTGGCGGGGAGAGGGTACGGGGAAGATGTAAGGAGAGCTGGGGGGCAGCACTGGCAGGAGGAGAAGGATGGGGGAGGGGGGTCATCGATGTACTGGTTACTGGGCACAAGCATCGGGCCAGCAGTCCTCGGATGTCATTGTAATTCCCGCTGCTGAACTGCTGTCCCGAAAGCTGCTGCTGAACTGCGCTGCTGCTGGCCCGATAACGGAATAGTACCGAAAACTTTAAACTGCTATATGATGTAGATTCATAAGATTTAGAATGTAAATTTCATTGTTAAACGCCTGACCAACTGTGACACATTAATCAAATTCCTGGGTGAAAACATAAGTCTTGTGTATGTTTTTAAAGATTTCCAGATAGCAGATTCTTGGATACAAGCAAGAGTCCCACAGAGTTGGAGCAGTGTGGAAGAGAGGGGGCCCCAAAGAATGCCGAACACATTCTGGGAGCTGTCATCAGCTTCTATCTGTGGATCAAAGTGGGTGAGTGGGGGTAGAGTGAAACTTACATGTCCTGTATGGTGAACCTAGCTTTGTCATTAGTCATTCACTTGTTAAACTATACAGTATTGAAGAGGACTGATAAGATGTAACGTGTATAACAGTTAAGAAACACATCACCAGTGCTCTAGAATCTTAAAGGGGTATTTCCATAACTCTTGTTCTGCAGCCTGAAGGCTCTGTACTCTCTTCACTTCCTGGATTTCTCGCACATTGGTGGGCGGGGTTTCACTTGCTCTGCTATCTGCTATGACCCACAGTATGACGCTGATGTGGAAACTGATGTAGCAGAGCTGGATTTGAGTCAGCTTGCATTACTTACAGATGTAAGGGACTCCTTATCTCAGCCCTTATCAGCCAAATTCAATTAAACTGGCTAATAAGTGGAAGAGCTGAAGATAGACCGCACAGTAATCCTGGAGCTCTCACCTCCCACTTCCTTATATGAGGAGCTTCGTTGTTTGTCAGCCCCTCCCTCCCCCCTGAGAGCAGGCAGCTATGTCACTTGACAAATGAGCAGATAATCCCAAGGGCCAGTGTCAACAATGAAGTGAATAAATGAAGATAGCGGCCAAACAAAGCAGTTTTGAGTATTTAGGAAAAGTCTTATATCCACATAAACTAGCAGTATAGATAGGATCCTTGTTATGGGACAACCCCTTTAATATGTATTAAATGATGTCACTACAACTAAAAGACTCACATGAATAACATTATGACAGTGAAATACAACAGATGACATCGACACATCCAACAAACATAATAAAACTATTTCTAATGAGATGACAACCAATCCGGGCAGGATTTGCGAATGGCTACTATGGAAATCAAAGGAAAGCAGAAAAAACACAGTGCGGTTTTTTTTTACATGGTTTTGGTTGTGGTTTTTGATGCAATTTTTCCAAAAACTGCAAGTTTTTTTTTAAAGGAAGTTTCCAGGTGCATACAGTGTGCTGGAAGAAAAAAAATGCAGAAAAAAAGGCAACAAAAACTGCATTGTGTAGAGAAAAAAATTTGCAACAAAAAAAAAAAATTCTGAATTCATAAAGCAGATTTTTTTCAGCTGGCAAAAAACTGTGTGTGAACTTACCCTTAACAAATAATTAGTTTGGTATGGTAATTCTTGTATTTATCATCACAATAACCCCTTTATTTAGGGGAAAATACTCTTCGAAACAACATCTGGCCACAGTGGTGAAATATAATAGTGAGGCTTTTCTATTGCATTCCTGTGACATGAGTGCTGTATGGCATAATGGTAAATGCAACCTGTCCGGTATAATAACACTGGATGTACTACATTTAAGCAATGATATAGATTCACTTTAAATGCAATTTGCTGGGAGTGGATTGGGTGACCCATGGCCTCAAACCATTTTCCCATAGTGAATGTTTTCTTTTACTACTGGGTCAACAATTCTTGGCTGTAAATTTCATTGGTAGCTAAAAGAAATATTTTCTTGAGAAAAGCTAGAATGAGTTATTTTAGCAAACAAAACCTGCTGGAAAACATGTTCTAGCAGATTAATAACCAATGAGCTTTGTCATTTTATGTCTGTAAGGACTGATTCACACTAGTCAAAAACAAACAAAATGGAAACAATGCGATCGGATCCATGTTTATAGGATTCAAAGTGAACTTACAATTATGTGTTTCCATCTTCTTCATCAGAATTGTGTCCTTAGGTTATGTACATAAAAACAGGTAAAAATCACACTTCTTATTATCATTTAGCAAATTGCAGACTAGTTGGTGCTGGGTTAGTAAGGAATATATGATCACATTCACACGACCGTCCATTAGTTGGCCAGATTTACCAACCTGCACCTTTTATCTTAGCAGAATAGTTATCTATACTGTACTGCTTACAGTCTCTGCTTCCCAGAGATATTTTGTCCCTTTTTTCGGTTCTTCAAAAGTTGGGAGGTATGCTACGGTATTCAAAATACTCGTACTCGATCGAATACTACTAGCTATTCACAGTAAATATTCGATTCAGAGCCAGCGTTGATTGGCCAAATGCTATACAGTGTATAGCATTCGGCAAATCAACACTGGTTCTGCAGCAGGCTCGTCCTTGCTAGTCAGGAGAGCTGTCAGCTTGCTGTTACATGGGAGCTGACTTTTTCTCATAGGAATGCATTGACCAGCGTTGATTGGCCAGTGTACAGCATTCACCCAATCATCACTGGTTCTGCTGGAGACTCGTCTGTGAGGAGGCGGAGTCTAAGATCGGACCGCAGCAGTCTCCAATCAAATGACTGCAGGTTCAAGCCCCCTAGGGGGGGGAGGAGCTAATAAAATAGTTTTTTTAAAAAAAAGCTTTAAAAGTATATAATAAAAAAATGAAATAAATAAAAGTTCTAAATCACCTCCTTTCCCTAAAATACATATAAAAGTAGAAAATCATATGTCAAACACATACACATTAGGTATCTCTGTGTCCGAAAATGCCCGGTCTACTAATAGTTTTCCTGTACGGTGAAAGTCAAAATCAAAAGTGCTAAACCACCAGGGTTTTTTCACCGTTTTGCCTCTGATTTAAATACAAGGTAATCTAAGCAATAGACATTCCCCAAAATGGTATAGCTAAAAAGCACATCTGGCCCCGCAAAAAAACGCTCTATGCGTCCCCGTACAGCTGCAGGGTTACCTATCAATGTGGCCTTGCAGCTGTTGCAAAACTTCAACTCCCATACATTAAATATTTTACCATTTTTTGCTTCAAAAATTTTTTTTCCTCCTCTAAAACCTAGGTGCGTCTTATAGTCCAGTGCATCCGAAAAATACAGTAGTTCATAATGGGACTTCTAGTTTTAAAAAATAAAGTGCTTGAATAAGATGAAATACAGTTCTGAACAGGTTCACAGTCTTTATTATGTAAACAAGTAAGAAAGTACATTATACAAAATATAATTGACATGCTGCGATTTCCAAAACCATAATGCAGTGTTTTCACTATGCAGATTTTTCTGCAATGTGTGGATGGGATTCGCTAGGCACTTTGCAGCGACCATAAAACGCTGTGTTTCTTTGCTGTGGCAAATTTTGTCTTGCCTGTGATTGACAGCCTGCCTTCCTGTCAGCTCCATGGGCGGGTTCTTCCTCCCTATATAGTCTTGGCTCCCATTCACACCAGTGCTTGCTATTGCCGTGTGCATTCTTGCTCCGTACTGTCACTATTTCTGTTTGCATCCTTATCCTTGACCTTTGGCTTTCCCTACTGACTTTTCTTTGGACTCTGATTTGGCACTGCATCGCTCGACTGTTACTGACCCTTGGCTAGCTGACCTCTCTTTGTTGTTGTCCGTCTTGTCTCCGTTTTTTTGTTTCACTTATACAGGAAGGGACTGTCTTCCTGGTTGCCGCCTATTACGTAGGATAGGGCCTGGCAATAGGAAGGGAAAGTTGGGGGCTTCGGCTTAGGGCTCACTGTCTCTTGTGTCCCGTCCCAGGGTTTAAACAGTTACTGGGGAATTGCTGTCCTTGGGTTACAATACTAAAATTCATGTCTATAAAGGATTACAAAACCTTTTTATTATTTATTGCTGTCACATAACATACCAGAAATGGATAGTTCAACACAGTATCTTGTAATAGAATTATATTTACTGGAACTTAAACTGAAGATGAAGGAACATAAACAGTTATAGGACCTTAAAATCCAACCTTTCTACTTTACTGAACAATGTGGAAATTTTCTAAATCTAGCAGTCTTTATTTTACCCCCTAGCAAGATTTAAAATAGCCAACAGTATATATCTCAACTCTCCATTTGACTGCAGATCCAGCAGAGAGTGCCCTGAATGGGGCCCCAGTCAGATGCCCAGTCTAGCTGACTTTTGGCCTGCACAGCTATTCATTGGATGGCACACTTGCACAGAAGGTAAACAAAGATCAAGGACCTGAAAGGAGTCTCTGCAGTGGAACTATGGTTGAAAACAGAGTTGAATATATACTGATCACTATTTTATACTTTTACAGGGGATGGAGAAGTTAACTTGGTAGAGGCAGTGGTGCGCACTCAAATAGTCAAGACAGGGACACAAAATGCAGCAAACTGGTTTACTTAGAAAGAAAACAGAAAATAAATAAACCTTGACTTCAGGCACAAAATAACAAAACAAAATAGAGTCTTAACATCAGGCAAAAACAAAATAGAAACCAGCTCGTCTGAGCCACTAGTTAGACAGAACGGATAACCTAACTATACATGTGGCTTACTTCCAGCCACACGAACAAAACAGGAGCAATATAGTCTCACTGGACTCAGAGTTACAGGACAGAACCATCCACCTCCTTTCACCTTATGGAACTGCCATGAAGTGCAGGCTCTTTTATGGGTCAGTAATGAGCCCAGGATCTACATCTGTGCTGAGCCCTACTCCAGATCCACCCTGGACCACACATATGTCAGAAACCTTTGGCTGATATACTGTACCTAGGCTCCTCCACTCTGCCTTTCACCTTCTCACAAGGGGTAAAAAATTACTTCCCTATAACATTGGACAGAAGATGAACAAGGAAGGTGACCCAACTGATTGCACCATTAATAAAGTGGTGTGCAGCTGGGCAGTCTGATGTATTCATGAGATACGTTGTTACTCCTCTGTCTCACAACATTTCAGTAATGGACAACTGACCTACGGTTCAAGAAATGTATTTTTCCTGGACTGAACACAGCCATCTGAATCCTGCCTTATATGGCGCTCTCAGGTAGACCACTCTTTTCCCAGTTAGGACCCTATCACATATATCAATGTCTTGTGATATATTCTACCATGATGTGTAATCCCCAAAAATTGGAAGGATACTCTTAACAAAATGTATCTTTATATAAAAGTTTCCTACAGGACCAGATTTATGTTCAGTGATCCCAGACATCTCCCTAATACATAGTATTGCATGCAGAATTTCTTTCTCTGGAGGCCAAACTATTATTAGAGATAGATGAACCGATTTGCTCTGAGCCAAATTTGATCCAAATGTTCCAAATTGTATCGGACAAACTAAAATGGCTGCCGCAGCATGCATTGCGCAGTGAAAAAGGAGCGTTCCATGTCTATGACATTCAGGTATCACCTGACACCGCTCAGCCAATAATGAGTGGTAGGAGGACACCTCACCCTGCTGATGCCAGACACTATGTATGATGCTGTGCGCAGGACGGCAAGACATATTAATGATAGTGATGGCCGTGTTATCCATCACTGCATGATGAACAGGAGGGAGGGAGAAGATTTGCATTGTTAACCTGACAGTTAACCCTTTCATTGTCAATAATCTAATTTTGTATAAGTCTCTTCTGCAGTGTGACTGTCCGCACAGTGCTTTAAGCTAAGAATCCAAGTTGCGGAAATGCAGAATCTGTTGCCTTATTTTGAGCTACTGTCAGGAGTGGGTTAAATCTGTGGGACATCTCCAGCTTATTTGGCAAAACACATATCGCAGGGACATTGGCAGGAGATGTGAGCAAGTCCATCCTACTCCTTTATCCTTTGATCTTCATTGTAGGCTAGAAACACCTACACCTAGCACATGGTGGTCAACATCATCATCATCACCATCAACTTCTAATTTCTCTTACTCCTACTCTTTCATGCCAAAGTCAGTCATAGACGGGGACAATGCTTTGAGCAGCAGTGGCAACAGTCCAGAAACAAGGCCAGGTGCTAGTTACACCCCATTTGTGCAAGCTCAGTTAAGACATCATGCAAGGCCTATTCACCTCCTCTGGATCCTGCTTTTTGGACCACTTTCATGGGTGTAAGATGAAGTTGTTACTGTGCTGAAGTTGGCACATTTGCTGAATCTTTTCATGAGCTGTTTTATTAACATGTGTAGTGGTTTAAAAGAGGTTCTGCTCATGGCAAGAGAAGGGTTTGCGCATTTTAGCCATTTTATGTAAATAAAAACTGGAAGCGAAATAACAGTCTGCCTTTACACTGCCTTATCTGCAACGTTCCAACTCAGTGGAACTCCACCTTAAACATACTGGATTGTCTGTGTGACCAGCAGAAGGTGGTGAACAATTACGTCATACAGCAGACCACTTGAACAATGTGTTATTTTGAGATCCGCCATTGCAAGCTCATGAGGCCACCAAATTTTGTCAGCAGGGACAACTGCAATATCAGTGATATTCTTTTATTATATATCTTACAGGAAACACTTGCACTCATGCTACACGGGGTAAAAAAGAAAGAACAGCTTCGATCTGTAGGTCAATGTCGTAGCCCTGGGTTGATGAAAGGCAACTGAAGGAGAATGAAGCTCTGGGTCAGGGTCGTTATGGTGGAGAAATTAAGACTACTAGACTGGAAGAGGAGAAGGAGGTGGAAGACTCTCTTTTGGAAATAGAGGGGACCCTTTATATATTACAGACAGTGCCAAGGGAGGAAGCTGACCCTTATTCCTTTCAAGATGATGATGACAACCATGCTGGCCAAGAAGACCAACCATTGGAGGATCCAGGGTCTATGCCCAGGCAAAAATTTAATTTTTTAAATAGGCCAGAGGGAGGTGAAAAAAAAATAATCAGTCACCTGTCCTTGGTGCTCCAGTCTGGTCCTGCAGGTCCATTGTTGACTTCCAACAAAAGTCCCCAGAATGTCATAGCTGGCGAGGAATTCCACTGCAAGAAGACAGTTGAGAAGCAGGACCGGGCCGCGCTCGGATGACACTGAAGCAGGGGATAGGTGAGTATGTTTTTCTTGTTTGTTTTTCTCACCTGTAGTTCCTTAAGCACCTACTGCTCTGTCACATAACATGTTGACATATTTTCCACAACTGTCTTATGTCATGTCATCACAATAGTCAATTTTCATCAACCGCAATGATACAGCATGAGACTGTGTCCCAAAAGAGCCAACAAGAGGCTAACTAAGCTGTCAGCATTGCTGGTATGAATCCTTGATGTATATTGTAAGGTTTATTACTTTTTCATCACAGGGCATTGGAAACCTAAATGATTAAAATTAGCAAAATAAATCAAATAAATTCTCTTCTTCGTATAAACCAACCAACTAGTATTTTTAGCTAAACTCGTTCTAATGATGAATTGTTTTGACCTATTTACATTATAATGTTGAATGTGAGCCAAATATCTGAGATTTCCTCTATACAATAAATCGTTCAGCATAATTTAATTAACTCTTTTTATGTGAACATAAATAATGAAATTATACTAAAGAAATTTGTTATCTTCCTAAACTTCTCTGTTCTGGATTAACCAAGTATACTGTTAATCAAATGCGATCCCATAATCCTAAGAAGGCAAATTAATCCATTGCCCTTACATGGCCCCATCAATTTCACTTACCAGCTTTTAATATTCAGATAGGAAGGATCACATAATAACTGCAACCTCAGATGTAATATTGTCCTCCAGATTTACAGGATTTCAGCTAATAAATATTAGATTGTTTGGGGCAGCACTATGGTATGAGTTTTTCCTGAGTACTCCATTTTTTCACATATACTATACTAATAGGTTAATTGGTTTGTAATATAGAGCAAGAACAGTTACAAGAGAAGAGGTATGTGTTATTGGCAACCCTACCTGGTATCACTGGGAAAAGTGTTAGACTGTGGTACCTACCGGTGAAATCCTGTTTGGGGGCCTACTATACAGCTATATGCAAACTCTATCTTATATTCAATTGCAAACAGTTGCCAACATAAATATATTGCTTAGTAGTAGCTTGCTGCCTACCTCTCGCCTCTGATAGTTTCTGTCCCGGGTCTTGTCTGCTGCCGGGCTGTCTTGAACTAGGCTACTCTTAGTTTTGTGAGCATATATAACAGCAGGCCTCAGACACTGCAAGATGATTGGTGAATGAGAAGATACGGCCAAGGAAGGAAGGAGATTGCTTGGTCTGGCTCTGCAATTAGATCTCAGCAACCCAGTATATCGACAGTACATAACATAACATAGCTAATCTACCTAGTATATTATACTGACATATAGCCAGTTTGAAGTGCTGTACCATGAGTATCTATATAATGTACAATGAGTGCACTGAGCTATACTGGGGTAAGCTGGGAGCCCACCTTGTTTAGGAGACTACTGGGGTTTCACCTGTACGCCTGTGGATTGGATCAGTTCAGTGGCGTAACTACCGCCATAGCAGCAGAGGCAGCTGCCACAGGGTCCGGGACATTAGGGGGCCGTTGACAGCTGCTACCGCTGCTATCATTATACTCGGGGGGTCTTTTCGGACCCTGAGTATAATGATTGGCGGATCGGGAGAGGTAAGAAACATAAAAACCACTGTTACTTACATCTCCACGATCCTGGCAGGCCTCCTTCCTAGTTGACTGACGTCTCTGACGTCACATGAACCAGGCCTGCGTCCCGGGTCATGTGACGTCCGACGTCATTGATGAGGGACGGCAGCGGAGAAGACAGCGTAGGAGCCGGGGACAGGTAAGAAACAGTAGTTTTTTAATGTTTTTATTCCCCCGGGTCTCCGATTATTATACTCTGGGGTCCAGAATATAATAATTGTTTATGGGTGTCCACAGTGGGACATAATAGTGTGTGCAGGGGCGACTATGGGGGATAATACTGTGTGCAGGGGCCACTATTGGGGATAATACTGTGTGCAGGGGCCACTATTGGGGATAATACTGTGTGCAGGAGCCACTAGGGGTGATAATACTGGGCGCAGGGGCCACTATGGGGGATAATACTGTGTGCAGGGGCCACTATTGGGGATAATACTGTGTGCAGGAGCCACTAGGGGTGATAATACTGTGTGCAGGAGCCACTATGGGGGATAATACTGTGTGCAGGGGCCACTATGGGGCATAATAGAACGCGCAGGAATGCGTAGGAGGGGGTCAGTCGAGGTCGTCGGTGTCGGTCGGGGGGGCCATGTCAAAAGTTCGGCACGGGGCCCCACCATTCCTAGTTACGCCACTGGATCAGTCAATGCCTAACTGAGATTTGTTGTCATAGCTGCATTGGCGTAAACTCCTATCCAATCTTGTCAAGTGGAGATCCCTGGAAAAGAAGGTTGGGGTTGCAAAGTTTGGTGAACTAAAAATAAAAAAATGAACACCACTGCTTTCAAATACACATACTGTACAAAATACAATTCAAAGAGATAAAACAGTGAGCTTTAGGGTCCATGTACATGTCATTACAACATGCGTGGACTGTAAACCCACAATTACCCACTTATCCAATTCATTTGAGCTCAAGCTAATTTTTGCCCCCATAAATTTTACAAAACGGCAGCATTTACATATTTCAAACTGGTACATATAGGAGCTGCAACCTGTCATGCAAATAACCAGATCCAATATAGCTGCATAGTTACATGAATGAAAAGATCCTAGCTAAGGAATGCCAAGGTCAAAAAGCTAAACACTGTGTGTGGTCCTAATGTCCAAAATTGTTTGGAGTTGATAGAAATTCATATCACTGTGGTGTTAACCAACCAATCTCATAACACCTATAGATACACAGCCAACCCTCTGGATATAACCTTAATGAATGGATATTCTTAATGCAAATATACAGACAATGCATATTTAATCCAACCATCATTTACACTACATTGTCCACAATATGGGATATTGTCCTGACTGACCCTATCAGCAGAATATAAAATCACAAACAATTTAATGAAGATTGGAACTTGTGAATGTCCTATTTATCCTCCGGGCCAGCTGTACAAAATATCAGATCAGAAAAAACCCTTAAAGTACATTATATACATGTATCACTGCCTGAGTGCTACATATCAACAAGTCCATAATACATGTGCTAAATACCTGTTAACACAAAGCAAACAAAGGGAGGAAATCCCATGTGCTTCACCAGGAAGACATCCTCCTTTAGATGAATGGCAACCATTTATCACATGCAACCATTACCACCTAGAGAGGCTGCCACAATGGAGGCACTTATAGGTATTTAGTTCAGCACGTTCGCTTTATTCTAGTTAAAAAGATTCACTCTGCAAAATTTTTAAAGTAGATAGGCTAAAATAATTTACTGCTACAAGTAATTGTACTGTATATGAAATACACTCACTGGCCACTTTATTAGGTACACCTGTCCAACTGCTCGTTAACACTTAATTTCTAATCAGCCAATCACATGGCGGCAACTCAGTGCATTTAGGCATGTAGACATGGTCAAGACAATCTCCTGCAGTTCAAACCGAGCATCAGTATGGGGAAGAAAGGTGATTTGAGTGCCTTTGAACGTGGCATGGTTGTTGGTGCCAGAAGGGCTGGTCTGAGTATTTCAGAAACTGCTGATCTACTGGGATTTTCACGCACAACCATCTCTAGGGTTTACAGAGAGTGGTCCGAAAAAGAAAAAACATTCAGTGAGCGGCAGTTCTGTGGGCGGAAATGCGTTGTTGATGCC
This sequence comes from Leptodactylus fuscus, assembly GCF_031893055.1. Lineage (NCBI taxonomy): Eukaryota > Metazoa > Chordata > Amphibia > Anura > Leptodactylidae > Leptodactylus > Leptodactylus fuscus. The sequence continues at coordinate 68,025,530 of NC_134274.1, read as the reverse complement.
AGAGGTCAGAGGAGAATAGCCAGACTGGTTCGAGCTGATAGAAAGGCAACAGTGACTCAAATAGCCACCCGTTACAACCAGGGTAGCCAGAAGAGCATCTCTGAACGCACAGTACGTCCAACTTTGAGGCAGATGGGATACAGCAGCAGAAGACCACACCGGGTGCCACTCCTTTCAGCTAAGAACAGGAAACTGAGGCTACAATTTGCACAAGCTCATCGAAATTGGACAATTGAAGATTGGAAAAACGTTGCCTGGTCTGATGAGTCTCGATTTCTGCTGCGACATTCGGATGGTAGGGTCAGAATTTGGCGTCAACAACATGAAAGCATGGATCCATCCTGCCTTGTATCAACGGTTCAGGCTGGTGGTGGTGGTGTCATGGTGTGGGGAATATTTTCTTGGCACTCTTTGGGCCCCTTGGTACCAATTGAGCATCGTTGCAACGCCAAAGCCTACCTGAGTATTGTTGCTGACCATGTCCATCCCTGTATGACCACAATGTACCCAACATCTGATGGCTACTTTCAGCAGGATAATGCGCCATGTCATAAAGCTGGAATCATCTCAGACTGGTTTCTTGAACATGACAATGAGTTCACTGTACTCCAATGGCCTCCACAGTCACCAGATCTCAATCCAATAGAGCATCTTTGGGATGTGGTGGAACGGGAGATTCGCATCATGGATGTGCAGCCGACAAATCTGCGGCAACTGTGTGATGCCATCATGTCAATATGGACCAAAATCTCTGAGGTATGCTTCCAGCACCTTGTTGAATCTATGCCACGAAGAATTGAGGCAGTTCTGAAGGCAAAAGGGGGTCCAACCCGTTACTAGCATGGTGTACCCAATAAAGTGGCCGGTGAGTGTATACTATACACATAGACAGGCACCAGGGTATGTGCATTGTGGCCAAGCAATAAGGGGACACCCACTGACCACAATGATCTCAACCTTGCCGTCACAGTATTTGTGCACCCTTGTGCCATAGAGAGCCCCTGCCAAGTCAGTCACACAGTCAGGGCTTCAGCACAAAAGATTATAGATGGTGCTGTTATGCCCCGTTAAAAGCACAACATGCAAACCAGTGTTAGGCTAAGGCCCCACGGGCCGTATCCGCAGCACTAAAGCGCTGCGGGAATAACCGCTGAGTGAACGCATTGCGTTTCTTTCCTCAGCGCTTTTAAGAGAAAGTTCACAGAGTTTTCCTCTGGCGAATTTCTCTTAACATTTTATCTACGGGAAAGCTGCCGGCATTTCTGTATATATAATTGACATGCTGCGATCTTTTCCGCAAAGTGGGGATGTGATTCGCATGAATCCCATCCACTTTGCCTGCGCTGTACAACGCTGCGATTTCACCCGCAGCATCTCCGCTGCGGGCAAATCGCGGATTTCCGGTCCGGTCCCCGACCTTACAGCAGTAACAAAATTCAGCTGTGCACAAAAATACACACATACTGGATGACTGCCATGATAAGATATACAATAGCTTGCAAGGCAATAGAATAACATGGTGCAGAAAAAAAAGTAAAGTAAAGTAAATTCCCCCTACGCCCAAACAGCAGCACAAGATGGGGTATTCCTGCCCCTGTGTACTGTTAGGACAGGTGGAAAGTTTAATAAACTAACAAGTTGCCCTCCCATAAAAGGCCCAGGAGACCTCCCCCTCCCTGTGTTTTTTTCTGTCCTGTTACCAGGACAGGTGGAGGGAGAGGTCTCCTCCTCTCCCAAGAATTGAATTGTTTTTAACAGGGCCTCCGCTCCCCCCTTGGTTATTTACCTGGGGTAGTGGAGGTCTTTTTTCGTCGGGTGCAGGGTCCTGCACCTGCGTCCAGCGCACTCCCCCGCCGCCTAGGAACAGTTCTTCTCCGGCGGAGGGGGAGGAACTATACACAGCGTCCCGAGTTTCCAGCCGCGGGCACTCTGTTTGTGCGCCGCGGCCTTCCGGCGGTCACTGCGCATATGCGGGGACCCGCTTGGCGCATGCGCGTCCTTTTCGGTCCGCGCATGGGCAGTAAAGAGGTGCGCTCCAGCCGTGTTTTTTCCCTATTAGTAGGGAATTTTTAGGGGGCGCATGGTTCCCCTGATGGGTCCCTTCTGGTAAGGGGACCCCAGGTTAGGCTGGGGCTCTCACAGGACCCCCGGAGATAGGATGGGGGCTAAAAGCAGAGGGGGTGGAGTGTACTAGTCCCGCCCCCTCTCCACCTTACTTAGGCCTGGTTTGCCCAGTGCAGTTTGCCTGTCAGCTTTAGCTTGCAGGTTCCTACTGTTCCTGGGCAACCAGAAAGTAGAATTCCTTGCCTTGAAAGTTTTGCTTGGAAAGAGCGTCTTAGGGTGATGTATTCCCCCTGGTGGGGCCTGAGGTAAAGCAGTAAGGTAAGAGAAATAACTAAGTGTATGTCTCTCTTTAGATGTCATCTTCCTCCTCTATGCCGGAAAGTCCCAGGAGGAAAGCTTCCGGCAAACGCCGCCACCTGGCCTGTATCAAATGCGAGGTGCCCCTCCCTGACGGCTACGCTTATCAGTGTTGTCGCGGGTGTCGAGGTCCCCCGTCAGAAGACACGTCTGTCAGAGATGTGGTTGGCTGGGTCAAAGAATTTGTTGAGGAGTCTATGAGGGAAATGAAGGTCTCAATCTCCCAGCTATCCAAGAGACCTCGTATGGAATCATCACCTCCCTCCCTGCTGCCTATGGAGGCTCTGCAGATCCTGGATGAGGTGTCCTCAGAGGAGGATATCCTGGAACCGGGCAAACCAATTTTTACGGTAGACAGGATGCCGAAGCTACTGAAGGTAGTACGGGCTAAAGAGATAGGGGAGGCTACGGAGGAGACTCCATCCAGCTCCCTTAAAACCTTTAGGGCCAATACTGACACGGTCAAGAGGATGGAAGCGGAATGGAGGTTTCCTGAGCGTCCATTCAACGCTTCCAGACGCTTTAGGGCTCTATTTCCTCTAGCCGAAGCCCAGTCCAGCGCATGGTGCCCTCCGCCCAAGGTGGACATAGCAGTTTCCAAATTATCGAAACGCACCTGTCAAGATACGGAGTCGCCGCGGTCTCCTTGCTGCGCGGCGTCTCCCTGGGAGACGTGTTAGGAGTTCTATTGGGTGTGCTTAGGTCATTAAGGGTTAATCTTTTCCTTGCTCTCAGTCTCCATGCCGTTAGCCATCAGGTGTGTTCTCTGCTGCTATTTAAACCCCACCCAGGCATGGATCCTTGCCAGCCATTCACCTTGGGTTTCCTGGTCCCCCTGCTCAGTCTGTTTCCCTGTCTGTTTGTATTCGGTCTGTTCCTTGGTTATATACCCGGCTTGTATTTTTGGCTATCCCTTGTCTTTTGATTCGGTACCTTTATTATATCTCCTGGCTTGACCTCTTGCTCGTCTGACCTCGCCTTCTCTTCTGTGTCTTGCTGGGACTTGTGGTCCTCCCTGGTTCCATGCTGTTTAGTCTTTTGTTTTGCATTGCAGTTACACTGTGCTTTCTGTTTAGGTGTTACCCCGTGACTCCAGTCCCTAGGACTTTCAGGGCCTCCTCTTCCCTTATCCTAGCCACCGGGATAGAAGCGTAAGGAGTCGTGGTAGGCACACTTCAATTAGGAAGTGCATTGGTCTGCCTCATCTCAGATATTACAGCATAGTTATAGCTGCAGGGCCTACGACCCCTTTTGTCATTAGCTGCACAGTGTTGCTTTCCCAGCTGTGTCACTTTGCACTGCCTGACCCTGACTCCAATCCTTACAGCACCGTGGTACCAGCAGAGGACGGGTCTAACCTCCAGGATGTCATGGACCGTAGGTCGGAGGGATCTCTGAGACGCATGTATGCGTCTTCCGCAGCACAGGCCTCAGTGGGCATTGCAGCTAGTGAGGTGATTGCCAAGCTGCGTTCTGAGGTCTCTAACCTGGAAAAGGACATTGACTCGGGTGTCCACCGAGACGATCTCCTTTCGGCCATGACGAGTATCACCCTCATGACAGATTATCTCTCTGAGGCAGCCTTCTACCAGGTCAAGCTGGCAGCAAGAGCCATGGCCTTGTCCACAGCTGCGAGGCGTCCCCTCTGGCTTAAGCCCTGGAGGGCAGATAATGCCTCCAAATTCAACTTATGCGCCTTACCTTTTGAGCCCGGCAGATTATTTGGGAGCGAGCTTGACCGCATAATGGAGGGGCTGGCCGACTCGAAGGGCAAGAGCCTGCCCCAATCATCAGGATCCAGACAACGGTCCTTTCGGGGCTATGCCCCCTCTAGAGGCATTTCGAGAGGCCAATTTCGCAGGCGCCCCAGTGGCCAACCAAGAGGCGGTAGAGGTTCCTCCCGTGGTGGTGAGAAGAGACCCACCTTCTGACTATTACGGTCCCCTCGCCTGCAAGGCCGCGGTGGGGGGTCGCCTCTCTTTACACCTAGCCGCCTGGCGCCAATACATCCAAGACCCATGGGTTCTCCAGCTGATACAGGATGGCTACAGGATAAGTTTTCTTTCCCCCCCTCCAGACAAATACGTGAGAACCCGCCCTCTTCAGGGCACCAAGCAGCTTCATCTTCAAAGATCCGTGCAGGAGTATGTGGTCAAGGCTGCGTTGGAACCAGTCCCTCTAGACGAGCAGGGTCAAGGCGTCTATTCACCCGTCTTTCTAGTGCCAAAGTCGACCGGAGGGTGGCGCATGATTATCGACCTGAGGTATGTAAATCAATTCATCCGCAAGGCCCAGTTCCGTATGGAGACCATAAGGTCAGTTCTCCCCTTTTTGCAGCCAGGAGATCTATTCGTCACCCTGGATCTAAGGGACGCATACCTCCACATTCCCATTTATGCTCCGCACAGGAAGTACTTAAGGATTGCCATACATCTAAATGGAAGATTACAACACTTCCAGTTTACGGCTCTCCCGTTCGGTATATCCTCGGCCCCCCACACCTTTACAAAGGTAGTGACTCCGGTCGTAGCCGCCCTGCGCCTCCAGGGGATATTTATTGTTCCCTATCTAGACGACTGGCTATTAAAAGCCCAGTCAAGGGAGGTCCTCGCCACGCAGTTGAGTATCACAGTGGCATTTATAAGCGAGCTGGGCTGGCTGGTAAACTGGCAAAAGTTAGTAGTGGTTCCATCGACTCAGATTCAATTCCTGGGGTTCAACTTGGATTCTCTCAGTATGATGATCTCCCTGCCCTCTCCTCGGAAGGAGAAGATTGGTCAAGCGGTTCACCACCTATCCCGAACCAGGAAGGTTACAATCAGGACAGCTATGAAGGTCCTAGGTCTTATGTCCGCATCCATCGAGGCAGTTCCCTGGGCACTATGGCATATGCGCCCCTTACAGCTCGAGATCCTGAGAGAATGGAACCACAGTCCCATGGGACTTCAGAAGCCTATCCAGTTGTCCATCAGTACCCGTCGATCACTAGCATGGTGGTCTCAACTCAAGGACGGGAGGTCCACGGTCCAGACTTCCTGGACCCTGTTGACCACAGATGCCTCCCTCACAGGCTGGGGAGCGCATCTGGGGGAGACCCTAGTACAAGGAACCTGGAACCAACAGGAGAAAGCTCACTCCTCCAACTGGCGAGAGCTTACTGCAGTATGTCTGGCACTTCGGAATCGGACTCCCCTGGTACAGGGGAAGGAGGTCAGAATAAGGACGGACAATATGACAACCGCACAATACATCAACAAACAGGGAGGCACCAGATCTCCCTCCCTGATGCAGGCGACCAACCTGATATTTTCCTGGGCAGAGAAGAACTTGTCCTGGTTGTCAGCGGTGCATATCAAAGGCCACCTCAACGTCTTGGCAGACCAATTAAGTAGAGGCTTAGTAACAACAGCCGAATGGTCCCTGAGCCCAGAAGTCTTCCTACAGCTCATCAGGATGTGGGGTCTCCCTGAGGTGGATCTGATGGCCACCCAGCACAACGCCAAGGTGGGAATGTTTTGCTCCCTGTATCGGGACGGCAATCCCTTGGCGATCGATGCCCTGTCGATACCCTGGAGCTTCAAACTAGCATACATTTTCCCTCCGATTCCGATGATTCCCAGGGTATTGGCAAAACTCAGGCAGGACCAGACGTCGGCCATTGTCATCATGCCGTTCTGGCCGAAGAGGGCATGGTTTACCCACCTCATGTTAATAAGTCGAGGGACCTACTGGAGGCTTCCGCGTGTCCAAAACCTGGTAACTCTAAACAGTCAGCTCTGCCAGGATCTGGACAGGTTCAACCTCACTGCCTGGAGGTTGACCGCACCATACGTGGAGACAGAGGATTGTCCCAGGCCGTCTTAAGGACATTGGACCACTCCAGAGCGGATTCAACCAATCGCAGTTACCAAAGGATTGCTCAGGTATTCAAGGACTGGGGAGCCAGGAGACAGTGCGAGACATCATCTATCGAATCAGTCCTGGAGTTCTTACAGGAAGTATTGGACAAGGGACTGTCCCCAGCCACTTTAAGAGTCCATGTCTCGGCTCTGTCCGCTCTATTAGGGACCAGATTATCTCAAAATCCTCTCATAAGGCAATTCCAGAAAGGGGCCTCTACGGCCCCCGGCCCCCCAATGGGACCTAGCTGCGGTCCTGCAGGGGCTATGCGCCCCACCATTTGAGCCCTTAACAGAGGTAGAGTTCAAATACCTCTCTTGGAAGGTAACCTTTTTGCTGGCAATTACATCTGCCAAGCGTGTAGGAGAGCTTCAGGCTCTGGCTGCCTCATAACCCTACACAACTTTTTTTCCGGACAGAATCCAGCTCAGATTCATCCAAGGTTTCCTTCCAAAGGTTCCCTCAGTGGGAAACATAAACCAGACGATAACCTTACCGACTTTCTTCCCCTCTCCCTTCTCTGAGTGGGAGGAGAGAGTGCACAGTCTGGATCTGGTGCGAGCACTGCGGATTTACCTGGACCGGACAAGTGCGTTCCGCAAAGCAGAATACTTACTTGTTAATTTTTTTGGTCACAACAGGGGAAGAAAAACATCCAAGACCACTCTATCTAGGTGGATCAAATAAGCCATCTCAAGTGCCTTTCAAGCACAGGGGCTGTCGGTCCCAGAGTTCTTGCGTGCCCATGCTACTAGGGCGGTAGCTGCGTCTTGGGCAGAGAGACAGTCCCTTTCGGTAGACCAAATCTGTGAGGCTGCATCTTGGTCCTCACACTTAACTTTCGCCAGGCACTACAGACTAGACTGGCACACCACCAAAGCAAAGTCCTTTGGGTATTCGATCCTGACCTCTGCCTGCCAGGATTGCCCTCCCTAGAAGGGGTATTACTCGTTAAATCCCCATCTTGTGCTGCTGTTTGGGCGTAGGGGGAATGGAAGATTATGTAGATAATCTGTTTTCCCTTAGCCCAAACAGCAGCACAAAGCTACCTCCCTTCTGACTTGTTTAATTATATACGGTTAGATTCTGTATGGTACTTGGAGACTAACACAGGGAGGGGGAGGTCTCCTGGGCCTTTTATGGGAGGGAAACTTGTTAGTTTATTAAACTTTCCACCTGTCCTAACAGTATACAGGGGCAGGAATACCCCATCTTGTGCTGCTGTTTGGGCTAAGGGAAAACAGATTATCTACATAATCTTCCATTATAGATACAGATTAATATATTATCCAAAATTACAGACAATTCATTTCATATTTTTAGAAATGTAGCTGTTCTTTTAGTCATGGGCACAGCATGTATTCCCCACATGTGCCAGCATATCACAACTGCTTCCAGTGTTATGAAACAGCATCCGGATACTCAAAGTCATCTAGGCTACCTAAAAGACTCCTTGCTTAAGATACTAAGGCCTTATGCACACAAACGTATTTCAAAGTACAGACTCATATATTTCAATGGGCCCATACACACAGCGGTAGTTTTTGCGGATGTGTGTCTGAGCCGAATTGAAGAGCAGCAAATAATGGAGCAGGTCTTATATCTGTCTGTAATTGGAGCTCTGTCAATTCATTTGAATGTTTATATCAATGATAGTAATTTACTATTAAGTACATAGTCATACATTTCATTTCATCCACCTAAATGCATTACCTTACATTTGTCAACATTAAACTTCATTTGCCAAGTCTCCGCCCATGCTTCCAGTTTCCTTACATCCCCTTGTAATATTCTACTATCCTCCTCATTATTAATTACCCTACAAAGTTTAGTATCATCTGCAAATATGGACACCCTGCTTTGTAAACCCTCTACCAGGTCATTAATAGAGATGAGCGAGTACTGTTCGGATGAGGTGATCCGAACAGCACGCTCGCATAGAAATGAATGGACGTAGCCGGCACGCGGGGGTGTTAAGCGGCCGGCCGCCATCACAGCGGAAGTACCAGGTGCATCCATTCATTTCTATGGAGCGTGCTGTTCGGATCACCTCATCCGAACAGTACTCGCTCATCTCTAGTCATTAATAAAGATATTAAACAAGAGAGGACCTAATACTGACCCCTGTGGCCCCCCACTGATGACTGTGATCCAGTCTGAATATTTCCCAGTAACAAGTATCCTCTGTTTCCTATCAGTGAGCCAGTTGGTAACCCAAATGCATATATTTTCCCCCAGTCCCATTATTCTTATTTTGCATACCAATCTTTTATGTGGTACAGTATGAAAAGCCTTTCAAAAGTCCAGGAACACAATGTCTACTGCATTACCCATGTCCAGATACACAACATCCACTGCATTACCCATGTCTATATACACCACCTCTACTGAATTACCCATGTCTATATACAACACCTCTACTGCGTTACCCATGTCTATATACACCACGTCCCCTGCATTACCCATGTCCAGATACACCACGTCCACTGCGTTACCCATGTCTATATACACCACATCCACTGCATTACCAATTTCCAGTCTAGAACTGATCCCCTCATAGAAGCTGATCAGATTAGTCTGACAGGACCGATTCCTCATAAACTCATGCTGTTTGTGTGTTATAAGATTATTTACATTGAGATACTTCAGGATAGCATCTCTTACAAAACCTTCAAATATCTTACCCACTGCAGAGATCGAACCTACCAGCCTATAATTTCCAGGCTCACTTTTAGGCCTCTTTTTGAATATTTATTACAGAACCCTTAAATATTAGATATAAGGGTCTGTCTATCACTGTCCACAATTCCCTCTGAACTTGGGGGTGTATGTCATCTGGGGCCAGCAATTTTAATATTTTGAAGGCAGTGCAACAGTTCCCCCTCTGTTAAACAGGTGACATTTAATGGTGACATTACCCCTAATTATGTCATTGTTCATTTTATTTTTTTGTGTAAACACCATAGAGAAGGCATTTAATATATTGGCCTTTTCCTCATCCTCCTCCACCATTACACCCAGATTATTTTTGAGAGGGCATTGTCAGTTTTTATTTTCTTATTTATGCATTTGAAGAATAATTTTGGATTATCTTTACTTTCCTTGGCTATTATTCTCTTGGCCTCAACCTTTGCCTTTTTTAATATGTCTTTTACACAATTTATTTTTCTTTTTATAATTTATAATAAAACATCAAAATGACATTTTAAGGTTTTATGCTGCTGCCTTAAGTTAGTGTCATGGGCATAGCAAGAAACAATTGGGCTCCATTAAAAAAAAAAATTGTAATAGGGCTCCATTTACTATGACCACTGTAAACAGAAAGTTAACAACCTGAAAACGTCATGATCATTTTGGTCTCCTTTACGCACAAGGATAACATACATGGAGATATTACAGTATATACACTACTGTTCAAAAGTTTAAGGTCATTTAGAAATTACCTTATTTTTGAAAGAAAAGCAGTTTTATTCAATGAAGATAACATTAAACGAATCAGAAATACACTGTATACATTGTTAAGGTGGTAAATGACTATTCTAGCTGCAAATGTCTGGTTTTTAATGCAATATCTACATAGGTGTATAGAGGCCCATTTCCAGCAACCGTCACTCCTGTGTTCTAATGGTACATTGTGTTTGCTAACTGTGTAAGAAGGCTAATGGATGTTTAAAAAAAACCTTGAAAACCCTTGTGCAAGTATGTTAGTACAGCTGGAAAGAGTTTTGCTGGTTAGAGAAGCTATACAACTGACCTTCCTTTGAGCTAGTTGAGAATCTGGAGCATTACATTTGTTAGTTCGATTAAAACTCTCAAAATGGCCAGAAAAAGAGAAATTTAATGTGAAACTCAACAGTCTATTCTTGTTCTCAGAAATGAAGGCTATTCCATGCGAGAAATTGCCAAGAAACTGAAGATTTCCTACAGCAGTGTGTACTACTCTCTTCAGAGGACAAACAGGCCCTAACCAGAGTAGAAAGAGAAGTGGGAGGCCCCGCTGCACAACTGAGCAACAAGACAAGTACATTAGAGTCTCTAGTTTGAGAAATCAATGCCTCAAAGGTCCTTAAAGGGGTATTCCCATGTCGCATACTCACCAGTCTTCATGCTGTAAAATCTTCTTTCTTCCTGGTTTCTTGCATCATTTAGTGGGCAGGGTTTCGCATGCAACCTGCCATTTAGCTCCACCCCCAAATTAGTGTGTAGCTCCGCCCACCCATATTGGACTATGAAGTACAGGCAGCAGCAACTCCATTCTGTGTTACATACAGACACTGCCTGTCTCTGTCATAATTAACACAATTGTATTAGCTAACCTGATAACTGGGAGAATAGAAGAAATGAAAGCAGCTCCTCTCCTCTATCTGCTAACAGGAAGCTAGGTCACATGGTGTAGACACAGGAATAGCTAGATACACAGGCTCGCTCCCGTGCACTTAGCCCCTCCTCCCTCCCCCCTGAGAGCAGAAAATACATCACTTGACTTTTAAGCAGATAAGTCAGGGCTGTGGTCACAAAGAATTGAATAAAGTAAGATAGTGGACAAACAAAGCAGTTTTGCTGAAGCAGTGTATTTAGGAAAAGACTTACATCCACGTTAACAAGCAGTATAGATAGGATCCTTGTGATGGGACAACCCCTTTAACTGGCATCTTCATTAAATAGTACCCACAAAACACCAGTGTCAACGTCTACAGTGACGAGGCGACTCCAGGATGCTGGCCTTCAGGGCGGTGTGGCAAAGAAAAAGCCATATCTGAGACTGGCTAATAAAAGGAAAAGATTAATATGGGCAAAAGAACACAGACATTGGAGAGAGGAAGATTGGAAAAAAGTGTTATGCACAGACGAATTGAAGTTTGAGGTGTTTGGATCACACACAAGAACATTTGTGAGACGCAGAACAACTGAAAAGATGCTGGAAGAGCTTGAGGCCATCTGTTCAGCATGGTGGAGGTGATGTGATGGTCTGGGGTTGCTTTGGTGCTGGTAAAGTGGGAGATTTGTTCAAGGTAAAAGGGATTTTGAATAAGGAAGGCTAACTCTCCATATTGCAACACCATGCCATACCCTGTGGACACCGCTTGATTGGAGCCAATTTCATCCTACAACAGGACAATGACAAAAAGCCACCACCAAATTATGCAAGAACTACTTAGGGAAGAAGCAGGCAGCTGGTATTCTATGTGTAATGGAGTGACCAGCGCAGTCACCAGATCGCAACCCCATTGAGCTGTTGTAGGAGCAGCTTGATTGTATGGTACGCAAAAAGTGCCCATCAAGCCAATGTGACAAAAGTAAAGTTTGAAAATCATTATTTCTAATGCACACAGTGCTGTATCCATAAGTGATAATACACAAAGTGATGCCACAGTACAGGAATAGTACACACAGTGCTGTCTCTGTACAGACATAATGCACACAGTGATGTCACAGTACAGGGATAATCCATCCAGTAATATCACCATACAGGGATAATGCACACAGTGATGTCACAGTACAGGATAATACACACAGTGATGCCACAGTACAGGGATAATACACACAGTGATGCCACAGTACAGGGATAATACACAGTGATGTCACAGTACAGGATAAAACACACAGTGCTGTCTCAGTACAGGAATAATGCACACAGTGATGCCACAGTACAGGGATAATACACAGTGATGTCACAGTACAGGATAAAACACACAGTGCTGTCTCAGTACAGGAATAATGCACACAGTGATGCCACAGTACAGGGATAATCCATCCAGTAATATCACCGTACAGGGATAATGCACACAGTGATGTCATCCTACAGGGATATCACACACAGTAACATCACAACACAGGTAGAATCCACACACAAAAAGATGTGTAGTGTGTGCGCTGTGACAGAGCATGTAGAAAGTAATTATAATAATATCAAATGCAGGCATTATGGTGTCCCAGTAAAGTAATGGAGGTGCGTTCAGTTTTCCACACCCGCTTCCATTCCCCATAGTTATCACTAATAGCTCTCTGGGTCTCGGTGGAAATAGACAATCATAGTTATAGACCCAAAGTAGCTGCTATGTCTGCTACCCTAATAGTTACGTCTAGAGTTGGTGCCTATCATATGAGACATAGTTCTGTAGCCATTATTGTAAGATGTGCCCCTCTGTCCTCTTTATTTTAGTGTAAGGAGCAATAATAATATCTTGAGCCCTATGAGTACATTCATTTTACATCATTTTCTATTCCACTTCATTTCTTTGTTCTTTGTTTTGCCATTCTGTAGATGCCGTAGAATAGGAGTTGACTTTAAAATGTTTGTAAATATATGTTATGCTTGCATTTAGACAAAATAATGTTGCCTTGGCAGGACGCTCAGATTCATACCCAGATTAATCCAAGCCAATTAACATTTCAGCTGGAAGTCCTTTGTGAGGATTAGTTCCATATGGGCCCACTTTGGCTTGGTGGATTCCAGTTCACTGCTTGCTGTCAGGAAGCTGTCAAGGCAATGAGAATCAGTGCTGGGGCTTTCCATAAAACTTGGTCCCATAAACACAGAAGCGTTCTGTGTACCAGTGTGACCAGACAGGCCAAGAGGCTATAAAACTGTGGGGTCAGAGAGCAATATAGTCTTAGTACTGATACTTAGAAAAACAAGTTCAATTGCATTTCAATGAAGATGATTTTAAAGGATACTTCAGAGAATGGATATTGTTAAGCAAACATATTTCTCAGGGCTGTTTATATATACACAGCACAAGACTGTGCAGTTTTATGGATAAGGTTAACATTACATGGTTTACAAAATGCTATTTTTTACAGCGCATATCAAAATTTGCTTGCTTGTCATTTTGCATTACGGTCTATGTAGTTCTGGAAATTCTTCATGTGGAACACATACATGTATTGAAACAAAAGTTAGAAATTGCACCACAAGACAGAGGTTAGACAAGGTGCTTAAGTGCCCTAGGCAGATATAGCAAAGTGCGCCCTCCTTCCCTGGTATATATTAATGCTCGGCTTGAACACTAGTTAAGTCACTCACTGCTATGTCCCTGGCACATCTATCACATACTAGTCAGAGCAGTGGCGTAACTAGAAATGGCGGGGCCCCATGGCGAAATTTTGACATGCCCCCCCCCCCCTCGACCAACACCGACGCCGAAGACCTCGACCGACCCCCTCCTACGCATATCTGCGCGTTCTATTATGCCCCATACTGGCCCCTTAACACAGAATTATGTCCCTTAGTGGCCCCTACACACAGTATTATCCCCAATAGTGGCCCCTCCATACAGTATTATGTCCCTTAGTGGCCCCTGCAAACAGTATTATCGCCCATAGTGGCCCCTGCGCACACAGTATTATGTCCCTTAGTGGCCCCTGCACACAGTATTATCCCCCATAGTGGCCCCTGTACACAGTATTATACCCCATAGTGGCCCCTGCACACAGTGTTATGTCCCTTAGTGGCCCCTGCACACAGTATTATCCCCCATAGTTGCCCCTGCAAACAGTATTATACCCCATAGTGGCCCCTGCACACATTTTTATCCCCCATAGTGGCTCCTGCACACAGTATTATGTCCCTTAGTGGCCCCTGCACACAGTATTATCCCCCATAGTGTCCCCTGCACACAGTATTATCCCCCATAGTGTCCCCTGCACACAGTATTATCCCCCATAGTGTCCCCTGGACACAGTATTATACCCCATAGTGGCCCCTGCACACAGTATTATGTCCCATTGTGGACACCCATAAACAATTATTATACCCTGGGGTCTTTTCAGACCCCAGAGTATAATAATTGGAGACCCGGGGGAATAAAAACATAAAAAACTACTGTTACTTACCTGTCCCCGGCTCCTACGCAGTCTTCTCCGCTGCCTTCTGCACTGCTGTCCTTGTACAATGACGTTAGACGTCACATGACCCGGGACACAGGCCGGGTTCATGTGACGTCAGAGACGTCAGGAAGGAGGCCTGGCAGGATCGTGGAAAGGTAAGGAGCATGATTCTTTATGTTTCTTACCTCTCCCGGTCTGCCAATCCTTATACTCGGGGGTCCGAGTATAATTATACTCAATGTCCTGGGCCCTGTGGCAGCTGCCTCTGCTGCTATGGCGGTAGTTATGTCACTGGGTCAAAGTGTCTCCTGCTGTTTTATGAAAGTTATCGTTCTTATTTGTTATACACAATAAGACATCTTGTAATAGCACAGTGATACTTTTACAATCGTCATTTAGCCTATGTGACATACAGATTCATCAGATACCATCGCATATGTTCAGACCCTGTGGACAGAGACAAGCACATTGGTGGCCTCAAAAACACATTCTTGAGGCAGGGTTACCATCCAAGAACAGTTGAAAACCAAATCACCAGGGCCACCAGAATACCAAGATCGGATTTATTAAAATACAATACCAAACAGGAGAACACTCGGGTACCCCTGGTTGTCACATATAACCCACACCTGGAGATTCTGAGAGGAATTACACGCAAATTACATCCACTACTGCAAAAAGACGACCGTCTAAAATCCATATTTCCAGATCCCCCTCTCCTGTGCTACAGACAGCCACCAAATCTCAGGAATATGATTATTAGCAGCTCACTGTCACCTCCAACTAACACAGGAACATTTCCATGTGGAAATAAGAGGTGCAAGACCTGCCCGCACATACTGACTATGAACAAAATAAAGATCCCGAACTCCGATCGACACTACAAGATCCCAGGTAACTTCACCTGCAGCACACCTAATGTAGTGTATTTGATATTGTGTACTAAGTGTCCTGAGGGCCTGTATGTAGGTGAGACAGGACAGTCACTTAGGATGAGGATGAACTCACACAGACATACGATTAGAGAACAAAGAATGGACCTCCCTGTGCCAAAACACTTCTGTAATCAAAATCATAATATGACCCAGGATATGAAGATCCTGGTACTAAGAGGGAATTTCTAGAGCAGAAAAGATCGCCTCATATGGGAGGTTAAACTTATGGTGAACTTTAACACTCTCCAGAGGGGATTGAATCAGACACAGGGTTTTATGACCTTTTACAACTACTAAACAACACGTCACTGATCAAAGAAGCTACAAACCCAGAGAACTTTCCTGTGAACTGATATATATGGGTTTTTTTTACTGTTTAGTTACATGTTCTGTTCTCCCTCTATTTTGCATCTAACACTCCATTTCTCTGTGTATATATATGCCTACCTTCAGAAATTGTGTTATACCATCCTGATGAAGAGGCCTCTATAGTCTTGAAAGCTCGATATGTCATCAAAAAACTTTTTAAGTTAGCCATTAAAAAAGGTATCAACTACTGAGGACTTCTCTCAAAAAATTTCTTTCATTTCATATCCACTGGCTAACACAGTACAAGGATATATTTTTTCTTATACAGATTCATGTGAAGGTGCAAAGGGGTTAAAGAGATTTTGTAAGTAAAAAAATCGGTATCATACTACTGACAATAATGACAGTAGGGCTGCTTATACACTTTCCAAAGATGCCTTTCTTATTCTGCATTACAGCTCTATTTTGATGAAAAACAGCATTTTATTCTTATCCAAATTAGCTGGAAAAGGCTTTTTTTTATCCTGCTGGGGCTTTGCTCTAGACTCTAGATAACTGCCCCTAACTGGTGACAAAGTGTGTCAAAGTGGAAGATGTCACTCCAACAATGGGTGGTGGAGCTGGGCACCAGTTAGGGGCAGTTATCAAGAGCAGAGAGCAAAACCCCATCAAATGAAGAAATGCCCCTAAAACTCTTTACAGCTGATTTGCATAAGAATAAAATACTGATTTTCATGAAAATGGAGCTACAATGCAGAATAAGAAAGACATATTTGGAAAGTGTAGAAGCAGCCCAACAAAGTACATTATTAGTCTGATACCGATTTTTCTGCTGACTGACTCCCTTTACAAATTGATTTGTCAGGAAGCCATCAAGGCAATGAAAATCAGTGCTGGAGCTTTACTCTGAAATTTCTTTATAAATTGGATTGCAGTAGGTTTTTGGTTGAACACTTGTGTTACAGGTACAAGGTGCAGCCACACACATTTTAGTCCACTATGCACCCCTTCCTCCCCTTCGTCGTCTTCCTTTGCGTCACCTCCGACGCCTGCGCAGTTGGCTCTGCCAGTGAGACACCAGCAAAGCCGAGTGTGCATGCCGGCCGGCGGCCATTTTTGAGAGGCCACTCCTGTATTGAATTACAAGAGCAAGAGCGGCCTACCAAAAAGACGACGAAGGGGAGGATCCAGCCGAAGATAGAGGCGTTGCTGGAGCGTGTTTTCGAGCAGCAGTGGGGACGCTCCCATAACATTTTCAGCACTGGGGCCCGCCCCCATCGTTGCAAGAGAACTAATTTTCATACCAATAAAAAACGATATTTCTAAGGAACGGCACAGCGGAGACCACATCTAAAGGTAAGAGACAAATAGCCTTTCTAAAGGCTATTCCGACGTATGATCGCCAAAAAAATTCATTTCAATGGTAGAATCCCTTTAAATTACATTTGAGACACAGGAAGTCTGGAGTGCAAAAATAGTAGCGAAAAGAGAATTGTAAATGTTTTTGAATCTAGCCAGCTGCAGATCAAGCAGTTCTCAAAGCCAAGCTACAATAATAGTTACAGCAGTGTAATAAATTCATAAGCAAACGGAATTTTCTCAGTAACAATTTACGTACACCTTTATTCAAAGCTCCTTGAGCCAGACTTGTGGAGGTCTGCAGTAACTGGATCCAAAAATGTCCAATGCAATGAAATCGGTTTCATGTCAAAACAACATTGTGTGCCAGAATGTAAGAGGGCCTGGACGGCCTACATCAGATGCTTAATAAGAATTTATTTCCATTGTATTTCTTGGTATTTCCACAACAAAAGAATGGCTTGATACGCTTCAAATGAAAGTGTGGGCATTAAGTCAATTGTTTATACAGGGTTTAATATAATGTAAAAAAAATGCATTTTGGATAGAAGGATCAGAGTCAGATCTATCCTGGAGAAGAGGAAATACTGGCGAAAATAAAGAAAAGAGTTTAGAAAATGCTGCACGTCTCCAAGTTTTTGATTCACACTTTAAGAAAACGCTGCTTTGAGAAACAGACCTATGCTGACTTAGGCATATTCTAGAATAAAATGACAGCAGTAGATTTTTGGCTAGCCCATGGTCAACCATGGATTATAATAAAAGGACTACGGCCGAAAAGCGGCACTTGTATTTGAATTATATAGAAAACATTTGCAGTATTTCCAAGTGACGTGTTTAGTTCATTCTCAAAAAGAATGAATGGACTAATAAACCTCAAAAATGGCTTGGAACGCAATTGTGATGGATAACAGGACAATCCTCTTTTTTTCTGCTAGAGAATGTTGCCCAGATCAAGAACATCCCCTAGGAGGTAAAGTATCTGTGTCAAAGTCAACAATCAAGAGAAGAATTAACCAGAGGAAATACAGAGGGTTACCACAAGATAGAAGCCAATGGTAAGCCTCATAAACAGGAAGACCAGGGTAGACTTTGCCAAACAACATCTAAAAAGAAAGCCTGTGGACATGTATGGAAAAGGGAATGAATGGCCCAAATTCATCTATGGAGGTAGTGGACATACACTCACCGGCCACTTTATTAGGTACACCTGTCCAACTACTCGTTAACACTTAATTTCTAATCAGCCAATCACATGGCGGCAACTCAGTGCATTTAGGCATGTAGACATGGTCAAGACAATCTCCTGCAGTTCAAACCGAGCATCAGTATGGGGAAGAAAGGTGATTTGAGTGCCTTTGAACGTGGCATGGTTGTTGGTGCCAGAAGGGCTGGTCTGAGTATTTCAGAAACTGCTGATCTACTGGGATTTTCACGCACAACCATCTCTAGGGTTTACAGAGAATGGTCCGAAAAAGAAAAAACATCCAGTGAGCGGCAGTTCTGTGGGTGGAAATGCGTTGTTGATGCCAGAGGTCAGAGGAGAATGGCCAGACTGGTTCGAGCTGATAGAAAGGCAACAGTGACTCAAATAGCCACCCGTTACAACCAAGGTAGCCAGAAGAGCATCTCTGAACGCACAGTACGTCGAACTTTGAGGCAGATGGGCTACAGCAGCAGAAGACCACACCGGGTGCCACTCCTTTCAGCTAAGAACAGGAAACTGAGGCTACAATTTGCACAAGCTCATCGAAATTGGACAATTGAAGATTGGAAAAACGTTGCCTGGTCTGATGAGTCTCGATTTCTGCTGCGACATTCGTATGGTAGGGTCAGAATTTGGCGTCAACAACATGAAAGCATGGATCCATCCTGCCTTGTATCAACGGTTCAGGCTGGTGGTGGTGGTGTCATGGTGTGGGGAATATTTTCTTGGCACTCTTTGGGTCCCTTGGTAGCAATTGAGCATCGTTGCAACGCCAAAGCCTACCTGAGTATTGTTGCTGACCATGTCCATCCCTTTATGACCACAATGTACCCAACATCTGATGGCTACTTTCAGCAGGATAATGCGCCATGTCATAAAGCTGGAATCATCTCAGACTGGTTTCTTGAACATGACAATGAGTTCACTGTACTCCAATGGCCTCCACAGTCACCAGATCTCAATCCAATAGAGCATCTTTGGGATGTGGTGGAACGGGAGATTCGCATCATGGATGTGCAGCCGACAAATCTGCGGCAACTGTGTGATGCCATCATGTCAATATGGACCAAAATCTCTGAGGAATGCTTCCAGCACCTTGTTGTATCTATGCCACGAAGAATTGAGGCAGTTCTGAAGGCAAAAGGGGGTCCAACCCGTTACTAGCATGGTGTACCTAATAAAGTGGCCGGTGAGTGTATATGGCCACCAGTGACCATAGTTATACTATATATATTTATGTGACTGCAGAGTAGCAGATGAACATAGAGTCGTATAAGGCTATATTAGTCAGATTCAGCCAAAACTCATTGTATACCTTTTCACATTACAGATGGACAATGATCTGAATTCTATTGCAAAAGCAACTTAGCTTTTCAAGTAAATTTAAAAAAAAAAAGTGAAATACTCTACAAAAGCCAAGTCACACAATCGACCTCAGCCAAGCATGCATTTGCTGTAGGCAAAACTGTTCCCGTAAACAAATAGGAGATGGAGACAGCTGAAACAACTGCAGTCAGACCATCAGCAAGAAAAAAAAAAAAACATCAAGTAAGATGTATATGAGTTTTATTCATAATTAGTTTGTCTAATTACAATTAAGTTTCATAGGCTGGGGTCACATCTGCATAGGAGTCTCCAGTAAAAACCACTGCACGAGGACTTTTTCCAGTTCTGTTGTACTGGTCCAGCTCAGTGTTGTTCGGGTCCCCTGACAAATCCTGAATGATGGAGAGCCTGGCACTAGTGTGAACGTAGCGTAAGCGTGAAGATACAGGATGCAGAACAAGACATGCAGTTTTTCCCCACAAAACCTTGGCCAGAACAAAAGCCAGAACAAGGAGTACCGCATATACTCAAGTATAAGCCGACCCAAGTATAAGCCGACCCCCCTAATTTTACCACAAAAAACTGGGAAAACTTATTGACTCGAGTATAAGCCGAGGGGGGGGGGGGGGATGCAGCAGCTACTGGAAAATTTCAAAAATTAAAATGGTTGGAGTTTTTGGGTGCAGTAGTTGCTGGGTGCTGGGAAAGGGGAGGGGGTGCTTTGATTGTCTGTCTGCCCCTTCCCTGAGCTTGAGGACTGGGTTTTTTTCCCCCACTTGAAACTCAGCCTAGCTGAATATAGGGTATCTGCAGTGCTCCTATTAAACCCTTCCGACAGAAGACGAGCACTGCAGATCCCCTATATTCAGTAGACCGGGCACTGTCAGACACAGGGATACCTAATGTGTATGCGTTTCACAGCAATTTTCTACTTTTATATATATTCTAGGAAAAGGAGGGATTTAGAACTTTTATTTATTTTATTCTTTATTATATTTTTTTAAAGCTTCTCATTTATTTTAAATATTTTATGGGAGATTCTATAGATTACTATTACGGCTGGTCCTAAACACCCCCCCCCAAAAAAAAAATAAAAATAAAAATAAAATATATATATATATATATATATATTTTATGCTTGACTCGAGTATAAGCCGAGGGGGCTTTTGCAGCACAAAAACTGTGCTTAAAAATTCAGCTTATACTCGAGTATATACGAAATTCAACTTATTCAGCATATACTCAAGTATATACGAAATTCAACGCAGACTAGGAATCTAAATGGAGAAACCAATGGCACCGACATGGCATACCCTTAACCCTAAAATGATGTGTGCGGTGCTCTGTATAAAATCACCATGAATGTAAACAGCATATTATCTGAACCTTGAACTAATAATTATTATTTGATTCTTAAGTTTTATGTGTTAGGATAGCAGATGCAGTACCAAGCCAATAGTGAGAACCAGTACTAGACACACTGATCAAAATGGCAAACATGGCACTAAGCGTCTAGCACACCCTGGGCCGAACCAATTCCAACCCCACAGAGGTGTTCACCAGATCCCCTGATGGTGGAGATGGACTTGGCAGTTACTGCCAGGTAGAGGGGCATGGATCAGGGAGAGCTGGATATCCAGTGCATGAGTAACTGGGAACTCTTACCAGCAGGTCTTCAGAGTTGAGTTGCAGGTCAAAGGAACCAGAAGGCAGAGGCAGGTGGTAGTCAGTAGATGGCAGCAGAGTACCAAAGCGTAGTTGTCCTATCCAGGCAGTGCAGTACAGAGGGTAATCCAGAGGGAAGGTCAAGCAGGCCGAGTCGGTAACAAGAGAGCAGACCAGTACAGAGTCAGTTTCAGGGAGCAAAGGTCTAAAGGAAAGCCAGGGTCGTCAACAGGAGCAGGCACAGTACAAAATCAATAGACAAGAGTCAGAGTCAGAAGGCAAAGCAGGGGTCACAAACTGAGGCCAACAAGAGACAGCAAGGAGAGTGCTTACTATTAGGAACAAAGAAGGAACACTGAATAGCCAGTGGTGGTCTGGAGTGTGAGCCATCTTAAATAGGCTCCAGCCCGCCGCCTGGCTTCAAATGCCAGAAGTACCTGGTCCAGCTCAGGAGGAGACTGGCAGCCCACGCACACCACCACGGAGGGTCCAGTCTGCCTCCAAGACCCTGAAGCAGGGGACCAGAAGCAGCAGAGAGGAGAGGGCAGGCAACTGAGTCGCCCCAGCTCGGCATCTATGGATTCACGGTGCGAGCAGGCCCAAGACCAGGGGCGGCAGCCCTTGAAAAAGGGGAATTTTAAGCAAAAATGGATTAAAGAAAAATAATAAAGAAAGATAAAAATTTGTTGTAATGCCAGTTGGGGTTTTGGCTTGAAGTGAAGCCGGTCACTATAGACGGGGCCTCTGGGAATAGGTGGTGATGCAGTGCCAGATGTTATACCCTCCCCAACCAGAGCAGGTCCCAGGGCCAGATGATATAGGTGAAGAAGGGATGATTTCCAGGAGGAGTAACAGGAGGGATGATCAATGAAAGAATCCAGTCCAGACAGGGGTTAACCAAACACTTACAGTTTACTTCTGTAGTCAGCAGGAGGTAACAGAGTTACAGGAGGATTCACCTTGCTCCAGTATAGTGAGATGCCAGTCGTCCCTTTTACCACTAGTATGATTCAGCCTTCCTCTGCTGCTCAAACTCTCTAATAGATTTCCTCTGGTCCTGGGTTCAAAAGTACAACTGGGTAGATGCCCCTTCTGGACAGCAGGTAACGTGAGTTCTTTGGGATGCTGGATGCAGACACTCACCCCAACTCTGTATGTTACTGAGCCTCCAGGTAACTTGCATTCACTAGGCCTCGGTCCAGTGAGTTTCTCAATATTCTAAATGTTTCACACACTAGTTAGGAATTGATGGTCTCTTGCGCCTGCAAGATCTTGTCTCACCTCTGGAGAACCCCGGCCTACTCACTGCTGCTTCTCATACTCCATGCGGCTGGAGCACACACTGCACCTCCACACACCTGCTCTCTCCTGCACTCTATGACCTGGAACTGAAGGAGAGACCCTCTTCCAGTCTGTAGCTCCACCACTTTTTCTAAAGGGGCAGTGTCTGTGGAACTTTGTGTATGCTAACAGGTTGACTGGATCTCACTATACCTTCACAGTACACAGTATAGATCACATAAGATGACATTTGTAGTGACCCACTCTGTGGGGTGCTATACAACCTCTGCACACTGTTGCGGAGGCTCTGTCCTTATTCCTAACAATATGCACACGACCATGAGCTATTTCAGTGTGCCATCCTGGTTTTTCCTAGATAGTACACTGACCTATTAATTTCTATAGGCACCGTGCACACTATCATGTTTTCCACAGGTCTGTGCGTGGGCTGCAAGTCTGTGCTACAAATCTCAGAGCATGTCCTTTTCTGCTTAGTGTTTGTGGCACGGACTAACCTTAGTCCATTAAAGTCAATTCTGAACAAGTTCTTTAAGAGCACTGCATGGTAGAGGAAGACAATGTGTGTCTTGCTTATCCTGCCCACTATAGGAAAGGGAAAATACTATAGTGTCTATGCCCGATGATATAAAACAAGTTCTCTAGTGCTTAGAAATCTCATTTCTGATAGTCCACACTTTTATCTCTGTAGGGCCTATCAGAGAATAGGTATTCTTAATAATGCTTGTTCCCAATAGATGGCCCATCTCATGTGCTGGTTCATCAGCTGATGGATTCTTTTATGCAGCATAGAAGATGTGAGATTATCAGCAGATATGGTGCTGATCATAAAAGTAGCTGCAAAATAGTTCTGACCTGTGCCTTTTGCAAAAGCCTGTGTAATAAGCCAGTGCAAACAAGTACTAATAGACATGCGGCCGCAAAATTACGCATGTTTTACGCCCGTAATGATACATTGAAATGAATGTGATCTGTTTTGAGCGCTCACATTCTGACACTCCGTGTGAACTAGCCCTAATATACCTGTAACATGACAAATACAGTAGATGTGAGTTGTATCATTGTTATCAACTCTTTTTATATAAATGAGAGCCGATTTAGTTTAACCTTTAATCTCACATTAAAATACTTTTCCATTGCAGCTTCTTTTTAAGCGGATGGTACAGATTTCTTGTGGTGTTGAGTTTACTTGTACCGTCCCAGTATAATCTAATTATGATAACAGAAGGTAAATGGAGCAATTAGTAGTTGCTTGTCAAGATAATTTAACTACAAACTGGAACTATGGAATAGGGCAATATGTTTAAAAACTTGGTTCTATCTGCCAATATTGTGGTCCGTGTATTCCGAAAAGTCAAACATAGAAAGGATTACATTTCTATTTTCCTGGCTTTACAGGCCTCTACATTTTGCAATAAACATTATCCAACAATAGCTCCCAGGACTCATCTTCATCCAAGAGGAACGGCCTCGGGATATCAGCCAAAACTCAAGGAATTTGGTAGGATGATAAGCATCTCTAAAGTGATGCTGTTTAACCCTGTCTAGTTCACAGGGGCAAAAAAACACAAACAGAAATGTGTTCAAAACATGCCTGTCCTGGATAGCATTTAGGAGCTTCCATACTGAGCTGTTCTAGGAATAATCAAAAAGGTATGTCTTACTGGTGATTCATTGATATCATTTCACCAATGCAAAATAAAGCACAAATATTGTGTTACTAAATTACTCAACAACAAACATATCAACACAAAAGGTCATCTGAAAAAACTGGAAATGTGACTATTTTGGAATTTGCCACATATAGAATTTACAATCCATGCGTATCCTATTGCTAGTCCACAATGCAGTTGCTGTCTTCCACATTCATTTATTCACCTTTGAACATCATTCTACAGTTTATATATAATCGATTAAAAAAAAATGTGCAATTTTTCTGCTGACCTTACAGTATGTAGTAAAAAAGTTATATTGAGGGATTTGTTACAATAGTAAGTTATGAGTAAGGTTCATCTCTGTGGATTCCCAGAATTCCCAAATTACGAGAGTAAACTTTGTGCAGACTCTGAACAAGCAGGAATGTTGGGGAATATATAAGATGGTAAGCCGTGAGGAGTATAATCGTTTCTATGAGCATTTTATTGGTTGCTAAGGATTGCTTTGTTAGGTTTGATTCATTCAAAAACCTCACATTTGGGGGGAATGTGTAATTCTCAAAATGTATACTTCTAACTTGGCCATAGGTTATCAGCAGCCAGATATGACTGTGTATTGAAATGCCTAGGGTAATATGCAAAAGAAACAATTATCCCTCCGTTTTCTTTCTATAGGCCGATATTTGGTGCCCCACTTCTAATTCCTGCTTCTCCATTCTTGATTGTAAAGCATTATGGATTGTGTAAATCAAAGTTGCTACTATTACTATTACTTAAGCTCAGCCCTATGCTGTTCCAGCTTTCATGAACTAAAGAGATAACGCTGGCCAAACACATAAAGAGATGGACAGAGGTCAGGGCAGGTGGGGTTCATGTACAGATAGGCTGGTGCCAGGGCTGGCAGCAGAAAGGTAGACAAGGTCAGTGGACAAGCCAGCTCAAAAGACAAGACGCATGTGAATACCTTAAAGTGGCCCATAGACGTTCAATATTATTGTGCAATGTGGGTTGCACAATATTTTGACGGCGGCCCTTAGACAGTCAATATTATTGTACAATATTTTGGTTTGTACAAAAGATTGTACCGTATGGAGGTGATATTGAAGGTTGTGCAATACATTGCGCAGTCGCGAGCACAGACGTACAACCACATTGTGCAAACAGTCCCTGCCAGAAGTTAACATGTTGAGTGAAACTTAATTGTGTTGCATGATAATCGCTGTGACCGCAAGTCGTAAAGAAGGAAAGACAAAAGGCTCGCAGAAAGGTAGAGAATGGGCCAAACAGTGGTTTATTGATAGGGAGAAGTTCACCCACGACAAATTACTCAATGAACTGAGAGTAATTGCACCAAATGATTTCCGCAACTTTGTACGAATGGACGGAGAATTATTTGATGAACTCCTCACTTTGGTTACTTCTGAAATCGGTAAAATGAACACTATCAAGCCCAAATACACACGAACACAAAAAAATTGCGCAAAATTGCCAACAGACGGCACAATATTATCCCGTTTGCACAATATGTTTTCAAGATTTTGAACATCACACAATATATTGCACAACCTTTCAGTATTGCCCACATACGATCAATTATATTGCACAAACCAAAATATTGCGCAATAATATTGATCGCCTAGGGGCCCCTTTACAGTCACTGGTATACGGTCAGTTTTGTGCAGCACCTCTTATCTGCAATGTTATACATGCACTATAAAGCCAAATTAGACAAGAACTGAACCAGAAATGAAAGGAACAGGAGATCAGAAGGTAATCCAAATCTAGTGTTATTGGAAAAAGGGGACCCAAATCTGGACCTTATATTTCTTGGTATCATGTTCTTATAGACTTATAGTCCTGGTAATGTTACAATTGCCCTTTTGCATAAAGTTTCTATTTTTGAAAAGAAGAAGAGGCTGGACTGAGCGCAGCAGTCAGGGAAGCCTCACATGACGTGGGGCCGGCCGGATGAAAGCCGATTGGTGGATTTAAAGGACGCACTACATTGCGCCTTCAGGATTGGTTGAGGGGGCCGGTTTTTAAGCAGAAAGCTCCCGCCCTCCCGCTCTTAACTGGGGTAGTGGAACTTGGCGAGCTTGGGCGGGGGATTTTCTGCTCGTGTTTATTTTCAGGATAAGGGCTGGGGTGCAGATAGAGTTAGAGGAAGTGGAGATTTGATTGGGGGGGAGCCTGGAGGGCTCTGGATTTCCCAATAAGGGATTATAGCTGTGGCTGTGGATTTAACTGGCCCGGGAAGAGTGGATCCATTAGTAGGTGGATCCTTACACCTGTATAGGGTGATATTATGGTTCCTCTGAGCTGGGGCTTACGGCTGGAGGTAACAATTTAATAATATTTGGCTATAGTTGGAAATTAGTGGCCAGTATGTTTGGCTCCGAGGACCTCCTTTGTAATCTTTGGGGATTAGGGATTCAGGAATATTAATGGAAATGTTTTACAGTTTGATGTTTGTATGTTAATTGCTTTTGTGGCCAATTCATTCCAGCTTTGTGTCCGAGTCTTTATTTCAGGTAGAGCTGAGCTAAGGTGGAAGGAATGGACGCCTACCATGTCATGTGGATGAGATCCTTAGTGGGGATCAATTGTTGATCTGTTCTTGTGTCTGTTGGGGGAACCTCCATACCTGGTTCTGGGATGATGATGATGATGATGATGATGATGATGATGATGATGATGATTATTATTATTATTATTATTATTATTATTATTATTTATATAGCACCATTAATTCCATGGTGCTTTACATTTGGGGGTTACATACAATACACAGAATATACAGGTAGATATAATACTAACAATGACCGACTGGCACAGTGGGGTAGAGGGCCCTGCCCACGAGGGCTTGCAATCTATGAGGGAAGGGGGATAGAGACAGAAGGAGAGGGGGAGACAGTTCAGATGGTGGTGTGGCGGCAGTGGTGTTATAGCAGGTTGTAGGCCTTCCTGAATAGGTGAGTCTTCAGGGCCTTCTTGAAGCCTGTGATTGTGGGGGTCAATCTTATGTGTCTTGGTAAGGAGTTCCAGAGTATGGCGGATGCATGGGAGAAATCTTGGAGATGGTCGTGTGAGTAGCAAATTAGGAGGTCATTAGAGGATCTGAGGTTATGTGTGGGCAGATATGAAATCACCTATTTTATTAAGATGGTGTTTGAAGACATCCATCTTTCTTGAATTCAATGATGGAATGACAGCTCAGACACTGGGATGTCTTCAGGATAGGACAGTATCCTTGATGTTCTATCAGCACACTCCTAGAACTACAGCAAAGGAGGTGTTGTAGTAAACTTGACTAAAAAGGAAAGAAAGCATTGATATATATGCATGTAGGCCTTGTAGAGGAGATAAGTTGTGAAATAACCATTTGCGACTGGATGATTCTGTGTCATATCTACATATACTGTATGTAGATATACTGATCAGCTATGTAACTGATGCAAAGAAATCTCCTACATAAAACAGGAAGTGTTTGCATATTATTTGGCTTAGTGGCCTGAGTCAGAACTACAGGACTTTGTGACTTTTTTTTTTTTAATTAAGATAATAACATGGATTTATTTTTTTTTAAATTTCCATTTCAAATATCTATCTATCTATCTATCTACCTATCTATCTATCTATCTATCTATATGTGTGTGTATAACGTACAATTTGATTGAAAGAAACGCATTTCTCGAAAGATAATTTTTCTGACGACACATTTCCCTTAAGAAACCAAAAGGTGTTCACATGTGCAACTCGGCAAAGGGATTAATAACTATGGAGAGCTGAAACAGGTATGCCACACATAGGAAGAGAAGAGAACAGGGTTACAGCACACAGACGGCAAGTGCAGAGCAGCAAAGAAACAGGAGTACAGGGGGAGAGCACAGTGTTATATTTTGTTTCAAATCAGTACAAGATAACTAAAGTATTTGTAAAGTTACTGAACTTTCTGTAAATTACAGCAATGTGTAAACATGTTCAAAATGTGAACTTATATAACATAAAATCAATTCCATTATATAATTACATTCCTTCTAAAGCTCATCTTAATGAGATTTAGGTCTACATTTCTCAAATGTTATTCCCAGTTTATTGGAGGACCCCTGCCAAATCTTACGTGTTACAACTATAAGCTACTGATTACTTGTGACAGATCCAAAGGAGCAAAGATTAATGGGGTTCATCTTAAGGCAATCATAGCCCAATATGGAAGAAACATTTCTGTAACATCTATCCAGTGAGTGTTAATGAATCATTCACTATATAAATGTATATGGAAATATTCCACACATCAGAAACACTATCGTTTGACTCTCAACTCTGAATATCAAACTGTTTGCCAAAGCCATGATTGTTGAATTACATGCCAAACTTCATCAGCTTGCTCCTAGATGGTATTTATTCCATAGTAATAGCGTGCATGTAATATGTATTCATTTAGAAGTATTTTTTTCTGGCAGTAGTGACTACATTCCAGTTCAGAGCCAATTAAATGGAACATTAATGTTCCCTTCATTGCTTATGCGTTTGTAACCTTCTTGCCCCGCAAAGGGACTAACACAACTGAGAAAGTACATTTTTATCGAGAGATTCTTATTAATATTTCAACAACGTTCATTTGCTTGTATATCCAAAAATAAAAGTAAGGGTGCATGCACACTGAGTAACGCCGGGCGTGTATGAGAGCCGTACACGCCGGCATTACAGCAGGGCTGCCGAACACTTCCCATTCACTTCAATGGGAGCGCTCGTAAACGCCGCTGTTACGAGCGCTCCCATTGAAGTGAATGGGAAGTGTTCGGCAGTCTGCCGTAATGCCGGCGTGTACGGCTCTCATACACGCCCGGCGTTACTCAGTGTGCATGCACCCTTAATCATAATATCTAAAGGAACACTAAAACTAGAAGTAAACGCTGAAAGCACAGAAGAAATATATGTGCTCTCACTGTCAATCTACAGGATTTTCTGGCTGACTTTGACACAGTCTGGTCAAAATTCAGCAACATGTTAATTTGCGGCTGACCTCTTCCATCTCTGCCTGGATGTAGGCTGAGTAGTGGGACTTTTGCATTCATCCCCTCCTGTGCTGCACTCCCGAGCTGATCTTGGTCCTCTAGAACCCATGCACTTCCCGACCCTAGTGTTTATGTGACCAGGAGACATGAAGTGCGGCCATATCATGTCAGCTCCCATGGCTATATAGCAAGCACTCATTGAGCACTGTCTACACTGTGATTGGGAAGGCAGGGATGGTAATAAACCATCCCTGCCTTCCCTATAGGAGCTCCGGCTGTAGCAGCCAGATCCTCCCTATATAGCTAAGGGAGCTGCCATGATGTGGCCACAGCTGCATAATTTTCATAAACTTCTTAGGACTACAAGGTTGTATGGGTACAGAGTTTAGTGCCTGCCTGGACATATGTAGTCAATGGGCTGTCCAGAAGCAGTGAATAAGTTTCACCCAGTTTGTGTGACAGTGACAACTATTTTTTATTAGTAGAGATGAGCGAACACTAAAATGTCCGAGGTTCGAAATCCGATTCGAACAGCCGCACACTGTTCGGCTGTTCAAACGGATTTTGAACCCCATTATAGTCTATGGGGGGAAATGCTCATTTCAGGGGTAGACAAAATTCGATAACATTATACTTACCAAGTCCACGAGTGACGGTCGGGCTGGATTCCCCTTGAAGTCTTCTCCCGGCGCAGCGTCCCCGCAGCGTCTTCTGGCTGGAATTCACTCTGCCTAGGCATCGGGGCCTAGGCAGGGCCGACTACGCATGCATGGTCGCCTCTGCCCGGCCCGACGCCTGAGCAGAGCCGACTGCGCATGCGAGGGCATGCCCGTGCATGCGCAGTCGGCTCTGCCTAGGCCGGATGCCTAGGCAGAGTGAATTCCAGCCGGAAGACGCCGCGGGGATGCTGCACGGAGAAGACTTCTAAAGGTAAGAGAAGAACCAGCGTTGATTGGCAGAATGTATAGCATTCTGCCAATCAACGCTGGTTCTGCATTGAACCTTAAACTTCGAACAGTGTTCGATCAAGTACGAGTATTTCGAATACCGTAGTATTCGATCGAATACCTACTTGATCGAACACTACTCGCTCATCTCTATTTATTAGACGTTGGCAGGTTGAGGAGTTGGTGGGACAGGAGTCTTCCTCTTCCATAGAAATAAAGGCACAGCAACAAACTTCACACAAGAATCAATTGCATGGCTTTGGGCTTGATATAAGCCCATCTGTAGTAATAGTTCATAACATTACTATTATTCTGTATGCTTTGCTGGGCACAATAAACGTGAACCCCTAGAAGATGCTGTTGCCATAATTTTTGCTTTTCAGGAGACAACCCCTATAAAAGACGACTTGCCTTTGCAAATGTGCCTCTATGACATAGTGAGTGTACCTGGTTGCTTTTGATCTCTAGATATGTTTTGATGTATATGAAGTATAGGTTACTGATTAATCAGCTATATAGGCGTATACGGTTTACTACTTCTGGCATATTTATACTAACAGCCTAAAGTACAAGCAATCCCATACACATAAATATATAACCATGTAGGGTGTCTGCATGAGCCAGGAATTACATGATTGTTCTGCAAGCTTTAAACATAATCAGTCACATTATACTATTTTATGTACGAGACCCGCTGTCAAAATGACAAACATGACCTCCGGGTATGGCAAAGTAGAAAACCAGATTTTACATATTTGATGTTAATCATAGTCATTTTCTGTTTTTCTATGTTGATTTAAAGGAATTAACTTTGCCATCAATGGCATCCAGTAGAGCTCTAAAACACCATGCTGTGCTGCCTATTTGCAAAGTTTTAGATGGCCCCCTAATACAGTACGTAGTAAAAAAAAAAACTATATAAATATATCCAAGGTCTTCTAACCTGTTTCGGAGGTGCCATTGACATTTCAGCATCCATTATGCATGTTTAGTGGAATTGTGCTTACATTTGTGTATTCTGGAAACGCGTTTACACCCTTCTTAGATCTTTTTGTAGGTGATAATACTCCTTGGAGTCTAGATAATTTGTTAAAAAAAAACAAAACATTTTTTATTAAATTTTGATTTTGCTGAATCAATGATATTATTTATCAATGTAATTATTTTATTAATGGGTAACACAAGCAAAGTGGATTATTTTGTCCATAGTTATCGCTGTCCTCTTGCTGTTTTATTATTCTCTTTTATCGCATTTCTCTCTCACAAACACTGATCAGTTGGGGATGTGAATAAATAGAAAGCCTTTCTCACGATCTATTGGCTTTAATAGGTTACCCACACTATCAATACTGCTACTAAAATAGAGAGTAAATTAATGACAAAACATTTGAAAGATTTGGTAACAAAAATGTGCAAAAATCCTGACGTAATTTGCATCGAAGAACTGTTCAAGTTGTGACTCTGTTTGCAAAAAATGCACCAAGAAGATTTAAGCCGACTAATAAGTGGTGTAATATTAGACTAGACAGTGTAAGAATATGCCAGATTTATCAGACAGCATCAGGCACTGAAAAATCTGGTATAGTTTAAGGGTGCAAAGTCTAAAGTTGCAATAAAACTTAGACACTTAGTAAACTTAGGAAATCTGTCCCGGTATGTTTCTATTATTATTCTATTTTGTGAATGGGTATCATTGCAGTCAGCAAAAATTGGCTCATGTGAAACTACTCATAACTAAATCCAAAGCATTCTACTAGGACATAGATGAGGCCTATTCTGTACAGTATTACAGTGTATCTCATAAATAGGCACTTATTACATTTTGTGGCTTTTATTTGACAGAGGCCAGATATTGAACCTCAAGTAAAGACAGGCCGATCATGTAATATGTATGGGTTCTCCCACTGATCTCCCATGAGCAACTGTCGGGATATATAAGGATTAGCAGTATGTAAAGGCCTTATACAGTGTGAAAGCCATGACATCTACAGACATTACAAACTGTTCACACAATACTGGCAGTTTTGTGTCATGTCATGTAGTTTGACAGAGGAATCCATCTTTTCCTCTTTAGTAGTCGAATAAAATAAGTTTGGTTTTCTCAAAAAAAAGGTAATAAAACAAGACAGAGACAGCTTCTGAAAGAACACGGACCCCATAGACCATAATGGGGTCCGTGTGATTTCCACGCGCTGTCCGCACGGAACATGCAGAGGGAAAAGTACTTCATGAACTACTTTCCTCTCTTTATCACTCGTGTAGATGTCACACAGAAAACACTTGATTTCCATTATAGCCTATGGAGTCCGTGTGCTTTCATTCCTCACCGCTTGTCAATGCATTCGGTCTTCCATTTGGAGGGTTCTCATGCAGACTCCCCAACAGTGGCGTAACTAGGAATGGCGGGGCCCCGTGGCAAACTTTTGACATGGGCCCACCCCCCAACCAACACCGACGTCGAAGACCTCAACCGGCCCCCTCCTCCACACTCTATTATGTCCCTTAGTGGCCCCTGCACACAGTATTATGCCCCATAGTGGCCCCTGCACACAGTATTATACCCCATAGTGGCCCCTGCACACAGTATTATGTCCCTTAGTGGCCCCTGCACACAGTATTATCCCCCATAGTGGCCCCTGCACATAGTGTTATGCTCCATAGTGGCCCCTGCACACAGTATTATCCCCCATAGTGGCCCCTGCACACAGTATTATCCCCCATAGTGGCCCCTGCACACAGTATTATAGCCCATAGTGGCCCCTGCACACAGTATCATTGCCAATAGTGGCCCCTGCACACAGTATTATAGCCCATAGTGGACACCCATAAACAATTATTATACTCTGGGGTCTTTTCAGGCCCCAGAGTATAATAATCGGAGACCCGGGGGAATAAAAACATTAAAAAATTACTGTTTCTTACCTATCCCCGGCTCTTACGCTGTCTTCTCCGCTGCCGTCCTTCTGAAAAGACCCAGGACGCAGGCCAGGTTCATGTGACGTCAGAGACGTCAGAAAAGACGTCAGGAAGGAGGCCTGGCAGGATCATGGAGAGGTAAGTAACAGTGTTTTTTACGTTCCCTTACCTCTCCCGGTCCGCGGGAGGTCTTTGCAGACCCCCTGAGTATAATGATAGTATTTGTGGGGCCCGCGGTGTAACTTACCGATCCCGGCCCAGCCAGGATCAGCAAGTGAATAGGGCCCGTAACGGCTGCGGTAGCGGCTGTCACCGGGTCCCCTAATGGCCCGGGCCGTGTGGCAGCTGCCTCCGCTGCCTCTGCGGTAGTTACGCCCCTGCTCCCCAAATAGAACACTGAACGCAGATGTGAACTGGGCCTTACTGAACAATTTTAATGACTATTTATGGGATTATATTGCACTTACTTGCTCAACAATTGCAATAATTAGTCCTAGAATCTCTCTCCCTTACACACGTGAGGGGCTGAGATAAGTCTGCATTTATACTGTCTATACTTAAATTACTGAGGGAATGTTTCATCAATATAGTCACACAATTAGTTAGAACATTATAATTGTTCAGCAGGCAGGTATCATCTAAGCACACACTAATATTGTTACAACATGATGCTGATATATATTATAGTACTAGTAGAATACCTGCGGCTTCGCTCACGGAAAATAGGTTAAATTATTGCTTATGCTAGCTAAAGTAAAATTTTAAGTGTCACACTGAAATTGACATTTTCAGAGATACAGTAAATCTTTTTTTCCATTTAAATTTTTTTTATTTTGGCATTTTACTAATTTGTCGTAACATTGATGTGAACTTTTTTTTTCATTTCAACATTTTTATTGTGTTTTATATATTCAAAACATTTACACCAAGGGTGTAACTACCGGGATAGCAGCACAGGGCATGGGACATTAGGGGGCCTGGCAACAGCTTCTACCGCTGAGGTTTTTTTGTTTTTTTTTTTGATAGGCAGTTACTGGCTGGGTAACAGGCCCTATTTACTTACCGATCCTGGTAGCGGCCACTATGGGGTATAATACTGTGTGCCGGGGCCGCTATGGGTATAATACTGTGTACAGGGGCCACTATGGGGTATAATACTGTGTGCAGGGGCCACTATGGGGGATAATACTGTGTGCAGGGGCCGCTATGGGGTGTAATACTGTGTGCCGGGGCCGCTATGGGTATAATACTGTGTGCCGGGGCCGCTATGGGTATAATACTGTGTACAGGGGCCACTATGGGGTATAATACTGTGTGCAGGGGCCACTATGGGGGATAATACTGTGTGCAGGGGCCGCTATGGGGTGTAATACTGTGTGCCGGGGCCGCTATGGGTATAATACTGTGTGTCGGGGCCACTATGGGGTATAATACTGTAGGGGCCACTATGGGGTATAATACTGTGTGCAGTGGCCACTATGGGGTATAATAGTGTGCGCAGGAATGTTGGTTGGTCGATCAGGGTCTTCAGAGTCGGGGGGGGGGGCATGTCAAAAGTTCGCCACGGGCCCCATCATTCCTAGTTATGCCACTGATGTACACCCAATTAGCAACATATTGCAGCCCCCCCCCCCCTCCAGTGTAATCTCTAAGTAGTTCATGGACAAAAGAGTAAAATTGGTTTCCAGTTACACCACTATCTATTGTAGGGCTTCAGTGATGAAAGCTCCTGTATAGTAAGCAATAATGACAATCTTACTATGAAGTAGTTTTTGCCTGACTAATATTACTGCTCAGTAAGACTGTTTGCACACTACAGTAACACTACAGTCTCCGGATCGAGGATTCTACATCTCCATAGACTTCTATGGAGCCTGCAAAATTCACAGCTTTGTGCACAAAGAAGTCTATGGAACCGCCAAATCCATGGCCTGGAGGCCCGTGAAGAATACTGCAGTGTGCAAGCAGCCACTAAGGATACCAGACATGTTTTGTCAGTGCATGCGTGCATGTACATGCGTGTGATCCATGTGTATGTATGCGTGTGTGCATGCATGTGTGTGGTCCATGTATATGTATGCCTGTATGTGCGCGTGTGATCCATGTGTTTCTGCGTGCACAGAGCAAGTGGATGTTCATGCGGTAGTTATCCGTGTGTGTAGTGTGCATCCATCTGAGTCTTTGCGTGTGTTTGTGGTCCGTGCGTGTGGTGTGCATGTGGTATTTGTGGGGTGGTGTTTGTGTTGTGTGTGTCTAGAGTGCTCTGGTGTATGTGTGGTGTGTTGTGGCATTTGTGTGGTGTTGTGCTTGTGGGTTGGTGTATGTGTGCTGTCTGTGTGATGTTTATATGGTGTATGTGAGATGTTTGTGGGTTGTGTGTGGTGGTGTGGCCCCTTTAGCAGTGACTCTTTGGCGCCGTCACTATAATCCGTCCCTGTCAGTCACAACTGTTGTTTTCCCCTCAGCACTTTCACTTTTCCCCATTATATGCATAGGGCCTAAATTTAGGGGCCCCAATCTCATGACAGGGGGACATTAGCGAGATGTAACGTGCGCAGTATTCTGCTCCTGTGGGTGGAGAGGGGGCGTGCCAAATTTCACCCAAATCGGGCAAGAACTGTGGATTTGTATAGAGCAGACTACTACAGAATTTGAGTTATATATGTAGATATATTCCATCAGCATACTGATTTATAAGGAGACTCCTTGGCCATATGATTTAGCTGATCCCTCATTTGCCCACTTTGGTCATGTATTAGCATAAGGGATCTTCCACTCTCCAACAGACAGAACGAAAATCAACCCCTCTCTCCCATTTGTGCAACATTAAAAGGGTTGTTGAGACCCAGGCACGATGGATAGTTCCCTGTTGTACAGAGCTAGAAACTGTATATAGTATATAAAGCCTTACACTGTAGCCTCTGGCTGTATACCTTGTATATGGCTTTGGCAGCCATATCAGCTGATCTGTGCAGCATCTGGATATAAGACACACACCGATCTGATACTGACAATGTATACTGTGAATAGGTCCACAGTATACATTATGCCTGGGTCTAGGACGACCCCTTTAAGGTTGCATTGCTTGTCCAATCTCATGATAGTAAATGCGGTAGTGCAAACATCAACTTCCCTATAATTACTTTATATTGTCATGTAATATAAGATCGTGGCTAAGTGTAGCTTTATAGTAAGATGTGACTTTCCATGCATATACCATTTTACGTATGTACATTATTTCAAAGATTTCCTAATGAGCTGTCGGTGAGAACCTTTTATAGCAAGTATACCATTAATTTTTTTTCTTTAAAATATAATGAATGAGTTACTTCATCAATTGAAAGTCTGTGGCACTTCCATCAACCATTGTGTCGCAGTATAAATCACTGCCACCTTTACTCTCCTCCATAAGTCTATTTGTCTGAAACCTGCTGAAAGATGTAAAGGGGACTAGATAACCTTTGAGATGCATGAGTGAGAGACGGCCAACAGCTTTATTACATGAAAGAGATCCATGCCCACATCTGTCATTAATCTGAAGGTGCCGCAGTTTCCAAGGCAGTGACAGTTCTCTTACTGCAGAGTTCTGGCTCATTTAAGAACATGATGCTTCCAGACCTCCAACAAGCAAAGAGTTAAAAATGAATGTTTGTGTTCCTTGTCCGGGGCTAAAAGGGCTTAATCCCACAGATGTGTCCCAAATTCAGTACGTGTAGTAATCCATTTCCAGCTACTTCTTTTTACTTCTAGACATGATGACTTTCTATTTTTCCATTATTTAAGAGATGTCTCACATTCCTTCACCATCATCAAAAGCAAAGAACATGATTAGAAGCCTGATTCTGATTCTTATTAGAACAAAATGCTTCTTCGAAAAAGAATGAAAATGAATCCCTGAAATTAAAATGATGAACTGAGACTTAAAAGGGTTCACCAGGGTATACAGTTTTCTGCAATGATGCCGGGGACGGTGAATAACAACCCAAAACCCATACTCACCTTATCCCTGTGCTCTGATGTCCTACGTTGCTGTCCTGTCCAGCGGCTTCCTGGAATTTCTTCTAACAGAAGTCTATGCTTCACGTGACATCTGAGGTCTATCCGTGGCCTCAGCAGCCTAAAAAAAAGGAACCAGGATGTCCTTTCCTTAGGCCACTGATTGGTCTCAACAGTCATATGTGGCGAGGACTTCCACTGGAAGAAGATCAGTACCAGGCACTGGAGCATCGTGGACGGGTATGTTTTCTTTTTTCACCTCCCCCTGCCTCCTTGCAGAAAACTGTATATCCTGGACAACCCCTTTAGGTATACTAGAAAATACTTAAGGTCACCATACACATTCAGTTTAAAAATCCTCATGTGGAAGATTACTAATGTTTGATCTATACTGACCGTCAGCTGATCTACTCATAGCCAACTATCAACTGACCTTGGTGAGAAACTAATTCAGTTTTGT
Organism: Leptodactylus fuscus; assembly: GCF_031893055.1. Lineage (NCBI taxonomy): Eukaryota > Metazoa > Chordata > Amphibia > Anura > Leptodactylidae > Leptodactylus > Leptodactylus fuscus. The sequence continues at coordinate 67,988,287 of NC_134274.1, read as the reverse complement.
AGGATTTTCTCGGCTTATGTTCACTGTAACAATTTGTGTATGATCCAGACTGACAGACCTGTGGATGGTTTGCGTATTGTGGACATGAGTTTACACTATTAACACACAACTACTGTTATGTTCGTGTCTATGCCCAGACCCAGAATCTGGACTGCAGACTGCACCGCTAAGGGAACAGGAGAAGGAGACTTTCCCTGATGTTACAGCGGCTAGCTAGGCCCTGCCTGCAGGTGGTGGTCAGCTATTCCCAAGCTAGCCTTGGCCCCGACAACTCCTGGCTCTCTAACATGAAGGCCTAGCCGACAGATAGGGCGAGAGCTACAGAGAGTTAGGGACTGGGGATACTAAGGTGGTCACCCCTACAGAAACCAAGGTGCAGCTGCAGACAAAACAAACAGGATGGGATGTGCTGGACAACAGACACACAGCACAACACAATACACAACAAGAGAATGAGGAGAGGAACAGTGGAGAGGTGAGGAAAGGGTTAACACAGGACTGGGGCAAAACAAACTGGAACCCAAACCTCACAAACACCACGATAGTGCCAGGCAAACAGAACTGAAGGACAGGGCAGAGTAGAAGTGTGGAGGGACAAACCAGACTCACACACAAAGCAACACTCACACCACTTTCAAGTCAGTTGTAATTCCACAAAACAATCCTCCTCCCTGAGCCACGAATTCTAGGTGGTAACCATAAAAACCGGCAACTAGTGAAGCCAGCCCTCCTCCTAATAAAGGCCCCAGAATCGTCCCATAGGACAATGGTAACGACCAACACCTGAGGTTCGATCTCAAACCTCAAGTAAGTTCTGAAGGCCAATACTCAATGCCCAAACAGATGGCCCAATGGCAAGGAAACCACCAGAAGACCCCAGACCACCGGATGAAAACCCCGACCAAACCCCACCAGAAAAACATGCAATTTTTATAAAGCCTTCAGGTCATGACACCTACTAAGTGCACATCAATTCCTGTGTCCATCTTTTCATTACTATAGACCAACTTTCATCTGTACATTTTCCAGATCTTTTGGATATCATCATGACATTCATTGTCATCTGTGTGTTTGTCGCCTGTACAAATGATTGGTGAACATTAGTTCCAGAAGAACCATAGCCATCTAAAATCTAATGTGTATGAAAGACGTCCATGTCAAAGCAAGAACCCGGTCTACAAGAAGGTCTGTAAAGGAAAAAAAACAAACATTAGTGGGAATGTATTCTTGTTTTAATGCAGATTTTGCACCATATGTAAGTAGTTTTGCCCTTGTCCAGTTATTTTCTATGTTTGCCGGTCATTGCGGGTGAGTCCTCATTGGAGTAACCAATTATCAATAATGTATCATTTCCAATTGTTTGGAATTGTCTAATCATATGGTTCCCATTCCTTAGGTACATTGACATGAGACACCTTTCAATGTTATTCTATGGAGCTTACGCATCAAAACAGAGGTTTTAGACACTTAGAAGCAAACAGTTGAAAGCATAACACAGGAAGGTGTCTTATTACCAGGATCATGGAAGTTAAACAGATACAGAGAGATTTCATTAAATGTACAAATAAACCATTCCTTTAAGTTTTGCTGGTTTATACTTCACCTCTGTCTGGTCATGAGATTTAAGTCGAAGCGGTGCAGGTAAGTGGGAAATCCTTTGCTGTGACATTGGAGATCTTAGGGTTAGAAATCTTTATCCTTCTAAAGACTACAATACAGCCCTATTAGATTGGGATTAAGAGGCTTAATTACACTAAATCTCTAGGACTGAATAAACTACCATGCAGTATTTCTTACACAGTAGTTCATTCAATGCCAATTAGAGATGAGCGAGTACTGTTCGGATCAGCCGATCCGAACAGCACGCTCCATAGAAATGAATGGATGCACCTGGTACTTCCGCTTTGATGGCGGCCGGCCGCTTAACCCCCCGCGTGCCGGCTACGTCTATTTATTTCTATGCGAGCGTGCTGTTCGGATCGGCTGATCTGAACAGTACTCGCTCATCTCTAATGCCAATGGACTGAATAACATGGAAATACATTGAAATCTGAAATCTTCTAAAATAGATCTCTCTCTTATTCTGTGTTCAAAGAAAGCAAACCTAAAGTTATTTTTCAGTTTGCATTATGTCACTATGTGATCCCTAAGCTGAAAGTTCATAAACTGAAATCTTATTCAGGTTCCATTATTATCTACAGAGGTTTTCTAGATTGATGACCTGTCCAGCTTAGACCATCAGTATCTTATTAGTAGGGATCTGAATCCATCGATCAGCTGATTGATGTGACAGCAGCCGTCTTGTGAGCGCCATTGACCAGTGACGTCAAATACATTCATCACATGGCCAACCAAGCACAGAGGCTATACAATGTATGGTGCCATGCCTGGTGAGCAGGGAACAGGCCAACACTTAATGGTTGGGTATCATCCCCACCGATCTGATATAGATTCCATATCCTAGCAATAGGTTATCAATATTTTAGTCTTATTAAATCCCTTTAAATATTTCAATACAGCTCTACATGAAGGGTGTTGTATCAAAGATGAGACCCAGTCCAGGTTGGCTGCATCCCTTATTTCAATGGATCATGAGTAGAGATGAGCGAACAGTAAAATGTTTGAGGTTCGATATTCGTTTCGAATAGCCCCTCAATATTCAACTACTCGAATCGAATATCGAACCCTATTATAGTCTATGGGGGGAAAATGCTCGTTTCAGGGGTAGGCAACGTTCAATCAAATTATACTTACCAAGTCCACAGTTGAGGGTCGGGCTGGATTCTCCGAGAAGTCTTCTCCGTGCAGCGTCCCCGCGGTGTATTCCGGCTCTGAATTCACTCTGCCAGACATCAGGCCCGGGCAGAGCCGACTGCGCATGTCCGCACTACAAGCGGACAGTCGGCTCTGCCCAGGCCCGATGCCTGGCAGAGTGAATGAAGAGCCGGAAGACGCTGCGGGGAAGCTGCACGGAGAAGACTTCTAAAGGTAGGAGAAGAACCAGCGTTGATTGGCCGACTGTATAGCATTCAGCCAATCAATGCTGGTTCTGCATCAAACTTTTAAATTCGAATAGCGAGTGGTACTCAATCGAGTACGAGTATTTCGAATACCGTAGTATTTGATCAAATACCGACTCGATCGAGTACTACTCGCTCATCTCTAATCATGAGAATCTGTGCAGGGATCCTTTTTCCTCAGATTCTATAAAGCTAGCAAATGTGGGTACAATTTACCTGAAGTCATGGAAAGCAATGGTAAGAAACAAGAAAGCACCAGTCTCCCTTTCCAAAGGTGAACAGTGTTCATGAACAAATGGGGCTTTTTTAGAGCCAAATTACCAATACACAATGATATTCTCTTCTAACACTAAATTTATGCATGTAGTGCCAAGCACATCCGTTTCTAATTCACTTGGATATGTTTTTTCAGTTTTTCAGGCAGTGACTTCCCAGTACAGTGTTTCTTCTTGAAGACATAGTTTGACCCCTTCCATATATTTCCATCCCAGTTCTGACTGTGAGATTATTTTCTATACTGTACCTATAGAAAATTTATATAGCTGTTTTTTTTCCATATTGGTGAGAAAGGCATACCCATAGTAATGTCAGATCAGTACAATACATCCCTGTTTGAACTCTGGAGGTTTTGCCGTTCAGGTAGACTTGCAGTGATTTCCAGATGTGAGTCCGGCACAAGATCCACATCTGTTGTACGTGTACTTTCAAATCTTTTCAGCTGTTCCAACATCCATACACAATGGCGGCATATGTTGTAAATTCTTCTATCGCAGTCTTGTTGTTGACTAATGGTTTGTTACTTTTGTTCTTTCACAAATGCAACGGTTCACCCTTTAATATCTATTGAGGGAGTTGTCAACTTCCATGTGCAGATTGACATAAGGATGAATATTACACAATTTATTATAATATGGTAGGATTTAACAGTCAAGTCAATGTATAACTCTATTTCCAAGCTTTTGTGCTTCTGATTAGAGCATTTCCATATTAGCGAGTCCGTCAGCGGTTTTCAGCTTGCTAAACTACTGACAGATCTAGATGGGAACAGGAGGTGAAACGTAATGTTGGCCATGGTTTTAATCATAGCTGTAAAAACTGGCTTTGATTCCTCCAGCTACCACGCTCACAAGTGTAAGTGCAACCAGGAGACTGCAACAACCATCACTATTAGAAGAAGGGAGAGGATATGCGACAGCTCAATGCCATGATCACTTCAGAGTGACGGCCAACCCCCAATACACTTGCATGAGGAGAACCGTTCAAAAGATTTTGGTTTCAGACTGTCGTGACCTAAAAATGTCTAATATGGTTGAACTTTGCTCCCAGGGTGTCTACATTTCTGCTGACACATCTCACCAGTCCATGGATGTCATTACAACATGTCAGCTACTGCTATCTGCTCTTGCTGACATACAGGCCTGTTCTTTTGGTTCCTACGTCCATTCCTCGATAGAAGGCAAGATCTGCTTAGAGTCATTTCTTAGCCAGTGCGCTCCAAATTGTACTTCTCAAGGTATTTGATAAGGATAGTGTAGATTATGTTCTACCCTATATGTATTCTTCTACCTTTTCAGCCATATTTAAGGGGTTTTTTTTTCCTTGTTTTGATTTACTATATCAGGACATCGTTATTTCTTTTGGATAGCCACTAGAGGGCACTAACAGGCCACATGAAAACTTGGGCATGTGTTTCTCTTCAATACTTTGTTCTCTTGGTAAATCTGGCAGGGGTTCAACCATTTTCACAACTACAAACAAGTGAAAAAAGAATGAGCAAAGTAAATACTCCTTACAAAAATAAAGGTATCTGCTTTCCAGGATTTACAAGCGCTAACATTCTTCTAATTTACCACAATATAAAAAACATGTTATTTAATTGATTTTTTTTCTTCTAAAGCTTGCTTTGTCATTCAGCTAAAGATAAACAGGACCCGATATCCCTCTGATGTCCAGCGGCAGAACTACCACTATAGCAGCTGTACAATCCACAACCTTAGGGGCCCCCTGCTGGATTACTGCAGCCTTCTAGGGGTCTTGTGCATCCCACATGACGCTGCTGACGCCATTGCGATGAACAAACCCTTCTACAGGATGAATTGGAAGTAAAGGTGGCCATGGGAAGAAGCGTGCAAGGTAGGGCCCCCCCTAATATGGATAATATGGATCTGTGAGGTGGACATCCTGAACTGGCACACGTCTGAAATATGTGCCCACCTTACCCAGACCTACCCAAGGGCAGTCAATTCCTGCCCAGTTTGGGTTTGTGGTCCATTTAAAGGGATCCTATCAGTCACACACAATTTTTTCACAGTCTGCTCTGCCCAAGGCCCGAGGCCTAGAAGTTACAAGTCACCGCTGGAAGAAGAGGATGAAGAGGACGCTGCTGATGAAGATGGAGGCGGTACTGGAGAGAGTTCTCTCGCAGCATTGGGGCCCACCCCAGTGCTGTGAGAGAGCTAATTTGCATACTGAGAGAAACCAAGAGGCAAACGGCGGCGCAGATAAGACGACGAAAGGTAGGAGAAGAATATCCTTTCTTATGTCTATTCCGACGTGGTACCTAGAAAAAATTGTGTGTGACTGATAGGATCCCTTTAAGAAACACAAAAACACTTCTAAAAGGTCTGATTTTTACTGAGGCAGCAGATGTTCTAGTTGTTAAAACAGTAGTTGCTCAGTCACCAAAGAAGTACATTGCTTGGCAGTAATTCCCCGGGACGCAAAGTAGCCTTCTCACTAAGAGATCAATGGTCCCAAAGCAACACTTGTTTTATTGTTTTATATATATATATATATATATATATATATATATATATATATATATATATATATATTCACGATTTCAGACTGGTGTCCTGCACAGCTTACTACATGTCCCGCTATTCCCCTCATGTGTGCCTTCATAAATAAACTTTATTAGATCACCATCGGCTGTTATCTCCGGGGAAAAGTTTATACTATGTTCCTGCAAGGACCTGGCTGATGTCAGATGTCACATGTCAGGGGGAGGGGGCGTGTCTGTGCTTGAAACACGATCCTTCACATGAAGAAGAATCATATCAGTGGAGGAAAATAGAGAAACAGCAGGTGCCTGGTGTACTGTGAGAGGGCAGAGATGGGGAGACATGAATCTGGGGGCAGAGATGGAGGGGGTACATGAATCTGGGGGCAGAGATGGAGGGGGGACATGAATCTGGGGGCAGAGATGGAGGGGGGACATGAATCTGGGGGCAGAGATGGAGGGGGGACATGAATCTGGGGGCAGAGATGGAGGGGGGACATGAATCTGGGGGCAGAGATGTGGGGACATGACTCTGGGGGCAGAGATGTGGGGACATGAATCTGGGGGCAGAGATGGAGGGGGTACATGAATCTGGGGGCAGAGATGGAGGGGACATGAATCTGGAGGCAGAGATGGAGGGGGGACATGAATCTGGGGGCAGAGATGGAGGGGGGACATGAATCTGGGGGCAGAGATGTGGGGACATGAATCTGGGGGCAGAGATGTGGGGACATGAATCTGGGGGCAGAGATGGAGGGGACATGAATCTGGGGGCAGAGATGGAGGCGACATGAATCTGGGGGCAGAGATGGAGGGGGGACATGAATCTGGGGGCAGAGATGGAGGGGGTACATGAATCTGGGGGCAGAGATGGAGGGGACATGAATCTGGGGGCAGAGATGGAGGCGACATGAATCTGGGGGCAGAGATGGAGGGGGGACATGAATCTGGGGGCAGAGATGGAGGGGGTACATGAATCTGGGGGCAGAGATGGAGGGGGGACATGAATCTGGGGGCATTTGAGAGCGGGCTGTCCATGCTCGGCGACCATCAAACTTAACTGAACTTGAATTGTTTTGTAAAGAGGAATGGTCCAAAATCCCTTCATCCAGGAACTGATTAAAAGCTACAGGAAGCGACTAGAGGCTGTTATCTTTGCAAAAGAAGGATCTACTAAATATTAATGTCACTTTTCTGTTGAGGTGCCCATACTTTTGCACCAGTCAAATTTTGGTTTAATGCATATTGCGCATTTTCTGTTAGTACAATAAACCTCATTTCAATCCTGAAATATTACTGTGTCCATCAGTTATTAGATATAGCAAACTGAAATGGCTGCTGCAAACACCAAAATATTTAGAACTAAAAATGATTAAGATTAATAGGGGTGCCCAAACTTTTTCATAGGACTGTATATCTGAGTTCAGAAAATGAAAAGCTATATTACTAACTATACATTATACAGCATATTAACTGTCAGCAAGTAATGTGAGCCAAACATATAAAGTAACAAAAGATATTGGCGCAGTTAGCGTCAACCACAACACACATTTCCCTGGATGTTATGGATTTATTTCATTGTATTTTATTTTATGGTTTTATTTCATTGCACTGTATATTTTATGTTTGCGTTTTGAATTTGAGGTGGGGGGGAGGGGGGGTTGGCTGAGTACAAAGCCAAAAATGGGTATAGAAGTAATGGCAAATATATAGGAAGCTCTCATACATTCTGCTCATTCCACTCATGGCTTTGGCTCAAAATAACACATCAAAATCTGCAACAAAAACCGCAATGTGGGACCTCAGCCTTACACACACCGATATATATTCTGATTGGCTTTAGAATTGTGAAGCAACAGTAGAATGTAAGGCAAAGTTCATACGATCAGGGGCCACAGTGGCACGCAACGTGCTTTGGCTGTAATGGGGATGCACTGCCTGTCGACAGAGAACCCATTCTCTTACTCATGACTGTTATGTCTGTCATTTTGTGAAACCATTTGGCGTAGTTTGTTCCACAAGCTAAACGGCTTCCATGCTCACTATGTTCCAAACTGTATTCCACTTCCACAAGCAGTTCCGCTCTCAGATTGTCCTCTATGCCAGACCAATCCCTCCAAGTGTGGGAATGAAACCTTATATAGGGAGCCATTCCTGCCCTGGGCAATATGGGTGATAATTGACATCATACTCATACTGTCAACTCATGGGCACAACTTTGTTCCACATCTAAGGAGTCAGCATTCGATACAGCTTCCAGAAAGACCTAGAACACTGACCGCTCAATGGCCTGCACCATTTAAAGTGACACAAGCATATCCTACTAATATTATAAATGTGAAAGTTTGTATGTTTGTTTGTTACTCTTTTACGCAAAAACAACCAAACAGATTTGGATGAAATTTGACACATAGTTTGTAACGTTGATTAAAACATAGGCTACTTTTTATCCCAGTAAATGACATGGCTTCACAACTGTTATCAATTTATGTTCATATACTATATATTATACTGCTGTTACCAGCAGGACTCCCTCAGCTAATTGGAGATTACTGCTAAAGCCAGGTCTGTTATCTTTCTATGTATACACACAGATAACCCTGAGTCCATTGTGAACAAGTATTTGCATATTATATGATCTGCTCCGGTGCTGACACACTGGATGGGAAAACCCCTTTAATCCAAATTGGGGAAAAAGAAAATCTAATTTGCTGCAAAATTCTAAAACCACGAGAGCTATGGGGGTAGCCAGAAGTCCCAGTCTTCTTCTGAAGCAGAGCCCAGATGGATTGAGCAAGCTAGGTGTCAAGCGGCTCTTAAAGCTGTGGAAACGCCGGAGCAGGCGGATCATCGATGCCAGCAACATGCTCATTATATGGCGTCACAGCGAGCTGCTGAGATGTCGGAACAATCATAGGCACGGCACAAGGAACAAGTTCAGCGGCAGACCAGCTTGAGAGCTGCCGAAGTAGGTGGATCATCGACGCCAACAACACGCTCAGTATATGGTGTCCCAGTGAGCTGCTGAGTTGCTGGAACAATCACAGGCACGGTGCAAGGAACAAGATCAGCAGCAGTACAGCTTGAGAACTGCCGAAACGCCAGAGCAGCGAACCGTCAATGGCATTTCTCTGGCAGAAACTCATTGCACCCCATTATAATCTACATGGAAGCGCTTTTTAACCAAATGGGTTTCCGTTTTTTTATTCCACTGGGGGACCAAAAAAACTGAAGCCCAAGTGTAGTTGGGAACCCAGAATAAGTTGTGCATATTTTTTTTAGCAATCAATTACCAAAGTGATTAATTGAAAATGGCGCCAGAGGTGTCCATAGTCTTTCAGACCAAATGAAGACCGACAAACATAGCAAAGAATGGCGTCATTATCCAATACAACACACTTTGTGGACTAGCTGTTTTCGTTGCATGAATAATTTTTCCTTTTGGCAATGGTGATCCTATTGTCATCAGAACACTAAAGGTAAAAACTTGGTATATACCTCCCACTCATCTTCTGGAAGTTATATGTCAGGAGTCTAAGTACTTGAACTTCTGACTCTATGTTCCTAGTCTGGTTACTTGCTTATTTGACACCTGGATTTATGCCAGTTGATGAGGTTGTTGGAAGGTCTCCCACAAGGAAATGAACTACAAATCATAGAAAACTAGTGGTAGTTCTTCTGGTATAACATGACTATTGCAGTAATGCTGCTGGATAACGCTAAGCAGTGTCATTATAAATATTCTGGTGAGCCTACTTGTTTGTTAAAGGTATACTTTCCTCAATAAAATAATTACTTCCATTGTGAGGAATGAAAACAACTTATCCAGTATCTGATGTTCTCCGGTTCTGCTTGAAAAATGTGGAGAGAAAAGTTCTGTAAGCATTGTATCTAATCGTGCCCCATGTGGTACTGTGTGCAGATGTGCGTATCTAATCCTCCCCTGTGTGGCATTGTGTGAAGAGGTGCGTATCTAATCCTCCCCATGTGGTACTTTGTGCAGACACATATATCTAATCCTTCAGCGTGTGAAACTGTGTGCAGACGTGCATATCTAACCCTCGGTCGTGCGGTACTGTGTGCAGATGCAAGTATCTAATCCTCCCCTGTGTGGTATTGTGTGAAGAGGTGCGTATCTAATCTTACAGTGTGTGAAACTGTGTGTAGATGTGCATATCTAATCCTACGGCATGTGGTACTGTGTGCAGATGCGCGTATCTAATCCTCCCCCATGTGGTACTGTGTGTTGAGATGTGTATCTAATTCTCTGGCATGTGGTACTGTGTGCAGAGGCATATATCTAATCCTCCCCGTGTGGTATTGTGTGAAGAGGCGTGTAGCTAATCCTACGTCGTGTGGTATTTTGCTTTTTGCTTTACCTAAGTTTTTCAAAAAGCACACATATTTGCGAAACCACATCTTTTCCCAGCTATTTATTCCACAATGTGTGGATGGTATATGTAAAATGCAGAGTTGTTTTTTTCACTGCATTTCTACAGCAGCTCAAAATCCTTTGTTTCATGGTTCCTTAGGGAGCCTTCTCACGATGTTACACTGCGCTCATTCTGAACCTAAAATTCATTCAGAATGAGAGCGTAAAAAGGAGCTCCCATTGATTTGAATGGGTGCCAGCATACGTGCGCTACCTGTTGAAATCAATGGGAGGCTTTTTCCCTATTGCTTTCAATCTGATGCGCGTGTATCACATTGAAAGCAATAGGGAAAAAAGCCTCCCATTGATTTCAACGGGTAGCGCACGTATGCCAGCACCCATTCAAATCAATGGGAGCTCCTTTTTATGCTCTCATTCTGAATGAATTTTAGGTTCAGAATGAGCGCAGTGTAACATCATGTGAAGACACCCTTAGCCAGTGGCAGCTGCCACAGGACCTGGGACATTAGGGGCCCGGTGACAGCCGCTACCGCTGCTATCATTATACTCGGGGGTCTTTTCGGACCCCCGAGTATAATGATCGGTGGCCCGGAAGAGGTAAGAAACATAAAAAACACTGTTACTTACCTCTCCACGATCCAGGCAGGCTTTGGCCTAGTTGTCTGACATCTCATGACCCTGGCCTGCATCCCGGGTCATGTGATGTCAGACATAATTGAAGATGGACTACTTCGGAGGCCGACATCGTAGGAGCCGGGAGATAGGTGAGGTTTTTTTTTATGTTTTTCTCCCCTTGGGTCTCCGATTATTATACTTATGGGTGTCCACTATGAGTACAATACTGTGTACAGGGGCCACTATGGGGGATAATACTGTGTGGACGGGCCACTATGGGGGATAATACTGTGTGCAGGGGCGACTATGGGAGATAATACTGTGTGCAGGGGTCACTATGGGGCATAATACTGTGTGCAGGGGTTACTATGGGAGATAATACTGTGTGGAGGGGCCACTGAGGGACATAATAGTATGTGCAGGTGCCACTAAGGGACATAATATTGTGTGCAGGGGTCACTATGGGGTATAATACTGTGTGCAGGGGCCATTATGGGGCATAATAGAGCGCGCATGAATGCGTAGGAGGGGGTCGGTCGAGGTCTTCTGCATCAGTGTCAGTCGGGGAGGCCCATGTCAAAAGTTCACCATGGGGCCCCGCCATTCCTAGTTATGCCACTGTCCTTAGCCTAGGCCCGTCTGCTGATATAAGACCATGAAAACAGCTCATCATATTGACACACACAATCTGAACTTCACCAAACAAGAATATTCGGTGTATCATAAGAAAGTTTGCGTATCCCTGCTCTTACACAAGGTATTACCATAAAACCACCAGGTCTGGGATTTTGTGAAGTGCTGCCATGAGCTAACCCCGAGAGAGCCGGGATAATAAGGATGAAGACAAATCAGGCATTGTGTTGAAATACATGTGGAAAGACAACTATTAAGATGCCTGGAATCACAAGAGTGCATGTTGATGTTTTGTCTGGCCCCTGAGTGTATATAGAAACATAATAAACATATTATGTTGTGTGTATACAAAGATGAGAAACAGGAGCCAAAAATGGGATCACACCCCGTCCTGTAAGATCAGAAAGTCTGTCTCCTCATTATCATTATATGCCCGTGCATTCAGCTGCAGTCGTTTTTTGCCATTTTGCAACTGCTGTTTTTACTAAATATTTTTTACCTTTGATCCAATTTTATTTCATATTACTATTAAAACTGAGAAATATATAAAGAAATCTCATGTGTCCCTGGAGCTCAGATCACTCCCCATATCTGTCTGGATATTTGGCTGTAGTGCCTTCTTGCTGTGCAGTAGTACTAAATATTGCTAAGCCTTGTCCACATTGCTAAGCCCTGCCCTTACAGAAGGTCTCCAGCCAAAGATGGGGTAGATCAGCAGAAGTTTAACACCTTTGTTCTCAGCAAGATTTCTACTAGTGTTTTTTTTTCCTGATCATCAGATGGACAATACAGATATATACCCTGTTTATTAATACGTGTATTGTTCCTTCAATTACTTATTCACTATTTTTGGTACTATAGTTACAAGTGCTATGAGCCTAGGTCTTCTGTCCTCAAAGTCAGTCCAAACATTGGACACCAGTCCAAAAAATGGAATGTTACAATAGAAGTACATCACTACCCCCGCTGCTGATCTTTGGGTAACAAATAACTATAATACAGTAAGACAATATTAGTCTATAGCAGCATGGGAAGCAAATGATAGTGGGGTGTTAGGTCAGCCCATAAGTGCAGTTCAGAGTAGACCCCTACTCACAACCTATTTAAGGATGTATGCTCTTCCTTGTGATCTAATGCAATGCTTATCTTTGTTTTTATCATCTAGTTTTCTCTTCAATTTGTCTATTTGCATTCATTAGGGTTTCAACTTAAGCTTTCATCCATCACAAAATTCAATTTGTGTAAATGTGTTATTAGATAGAGTTCAAATAATGTAGTATTGGGGGGAATTTATTTTGAGGAAAGTTGTTAAAGTCAGTTTCGCTGGAATCTGCACCAAATTTATCAAATGTTGTTCACATCTATCTGCCTTTCTGGTCCTAAGATATCCTCTTCCTTCATCCCCCTCTACTACTGAAGTGAGATTGCAAAAATTTTTACAACTTTAAGTTTACTACAAAGTCCTGAACACAATATAAACAGCTAGACAGACAAACCACTCCCACTTCTCCACCCAATTATTAAATGTGGTGTTGAAAATCCAAAAAGTAACTGCATTTTGATCAGCCTTTATGCCTTTTAATATTTTGTTTCGCTGATTTTTTTCCCCCCTTTGCTTGAGTTTGATGCCTGTATGCAGCAATAGCCACAGAAACAAGTCAGCATATGGTCCGGAGCAATTATCAATTATTGTGACAATCTAAAGAAGGGTGATATTAAAGGGGTTCTATCAGAAAAATTATGCTGTATGAGCCCCACATAGGCCGGAATAGCCTTTAAAAAGGCTACTCAGGCACCACTAATCTTATTTTAACCCCCCCTTCCCCATTTTAAAATAATACCCTAAAAACGAATATGCAAATTATACTTACCGTGCACGGTGCACGGTCGTGCACGGTCCGACGTCATCTTGCTATTACGCCTTCCTCTTCTTTCTTCTTCCAGCGATGTCCTCCTGTCATGGCTCTTCCCGCCTTGATCTTCTGTTCTTCCGGCAGGTTTGGTTCAAATCCCGCATGTGCGCAGTAGTGTTCCAGGGCCATTTTTGTAGTAGTTAGTTCCCCATAGAACTACACGAGTGTACTGTGTATGTGCAGTACGCTCGTGAACCACTTCATTCGCGAAGAACAGAAGATCAAGCCATGGAAGAGCCAGGACAGGAGGACATCGCTGGAAGAAGAAAGAAGAGGAAGTCGGACAGTGCACAACTGCCCACCATGCACGGGTAAGTATCATTTGCATATTCGTTTTTAGGGTATTATTTTAAAATGGGTGGGGGTTTAAAATAAGATTTTTAAAGGCTATTCAGGCATATGTGGGGCTCATACAACATAATTTTGCTGATAGAGCCCCTTTAACCTTAGGGCCCTATGTCAGCAGGGGGCTCCCTCAGGGTCAGTGCACACAGAGTTTTTTGGTGCTGATTTTGATGCTAAATCCACCTCAAAATCAGCCTCCGAAAAAAAGCCTCCCAGTAGAACTCTATTGGGAGGCTTTTTTTGGAAGCTGATTTTGAGGCGGATTCAGCGTCAAAATCTGCGCCAAAAAAACTCTGTATGCACTGACCCTCAGCCTTCCTGGATTGAGCAGGATAGTCCCTATTCTGCTGTTACGGACGGTGGGTCCGGATTTTCTTAAGATGCAGATAAAGCTGTATACAGTCATTGGAACAGAACTATCAGCTCATTAATTATATTGTTTGAGCCATCACCTTGGGGATGGGGAAATTTTTTGGGGACCTAATAAGGGGACATTATACAATGTTGGGGGCAATTGAGGAACATTATATTATGTGGGGACCAATGAGAGGTCAGTATATTATGTGGAAATAACTAAGATGACAGTGTATTATGTGGGGGCAATGAGGGAACATATTTACATAGAGGCCACTGAAGGGACATTATATTATGTACAAGCCACTGAGGGGACATTAGACTGAGTGGAGCCAGTAAGGTGACATTTTACTGTGCAGGTGGCATAATAATATGTGGGACCACTTGGGGACATTTTAATACATGGCAACTAAGCTGACATCATCACTGCGTGATATACATTGAAGGGTTGGCAGGAATCAGTGTCAAGAGGGACAAAGGGAGGGGTTAGGGATATGGATTAACACAAAAAAAATAGCAGCAGTGTACTGAGAGTGTCATCTTGTTTGTATGTTTTTGTGTGGTGGGGAGGTCCACATATAAAACCCTTGTTCTGGGCCCACCAAATTATTAAAATGACCCTGGTATAAAGATGACAGAACTTTCTTGGTATTGTAACTGATAATGATGATAACCATAATGACAGTAATGTAGCCTACGCTAGATGGCTACACTGTGTGAGAAGTTAACAGGCAGAGTGCTGGAGTCACAGTATATCTCCCCCAGATTCCTGACATGTGTGGTCCAGGGTGGATTTTGTGGTCCAGTTGTGGGTCATAGTCTTGTTCCTGGGCCATAAAAGGCTGCAGAGCCTGCACTTCAGGGCAGAACCTGGGGGAGAGGAAGTGGCTGTCTGCCCTGACACTGAGAGCCTTGAGCTATGGTACAGTGTTGTTTTGGTTGATTTGTGTGGCTGGTAGTAAGCCACATGAACAGTTAGTATATTCTGTTTAGTTAGTGCTCAGACGAGCAGGTTTTGTTTTATCTTTTTGCCTGAAGTTAAGGCTGTATTTTATTTTGCTTATCCTGTGCCTGACGCGCAAGTTAATTTATTCTGCTGTTTTTTAAATAAACTGGTTTGTGCTATAAGATTTGTCTGCTTGGGTCCGCACCACTGCTTCTACCGAGCTACCTTCCCCACAACTGTAATTGAATATATAGCTACAAATAAACAGATAAAAATTCCTATCACTATTTAGTTGAATGGAACACTTCTAGATAATATAAATTGTTTCTAGGTCTAGGTCTTATTTCCTGCGTTTCTAACTTTATTTGACTGCATGTGAAAGAAAGGCAAACTGATAAGACATTTTTTCAGACCCTCCTTCTGTCTAGTAGGTAATGTGCATTGAAGTACACAGGTTGAATATGCAACCTAATCTTGACATATATTGAGCCATCAAGAATAAATTTTGTGCCAGGAAAGCACTTTCCACTAACCTTCCCATACATTACTAATCCTAAAGAAAGAGAAAATGTTTGAGATAAACCAAAAACACTATCATGATTAAAGCTAAATAAGGCAAAAAGATCCCATTCTTTCCATGGGAATTATTAGCTGATTTTTTCAGCTAACATAAGTGTCCCACACATTGTTCAGGAGGATTCCGCCTGAGAACTCCCATTTAAATGAACGGGAGACATAAAATACACCTATGCTGCTGTGCGGAATGGAATTTGGCCCTGTTCAATGAAGGTAAAATAGACAAAATACACAATAGACAAAGTCTAACAAAGCTACATTGGGCCGTGCGCTCAGCTCAAGTACTCCGGAGTAGTAGAGCTGAGTGTGCAGTATCGTCTGCAGTGTGTAGTTGAGCTGAGTGTGCAGTATCGGACAGTGTTCCCACTGCACACTGTCCGATACTGCACACTCAGCTCAACTACACTCTGCAAACGATACTGCACACTCAGCTCAACTACTCCAGAGTAATTGAGCTGAGTGTGCAGTATCGGACACTACACAGCATGTAGTCCAAAAATTGTTTAAATTTTTGGACCTCATGCTGTGTAGTGATTAACCCCCTCCCCCCCACAGTGTCTGCTTACCTGCAGCTCCCTCTTCTTCTTGGTCTGGTCCTCTGTCCGGTCTTCAGAGCGCCCTGCCCCCTCTCCCCCAACTAGTATTATAGGCGGGGGAGACATCTCTCCGCCCAGTACCTGCCCACACTCTACTAAGCCCCGCCCCTCTCACAACTAGTATTATAGAGAAGGCAGCGCTTAGGAGAGTAAGTGGACACCGGTGGGGGGAGGGGGTTAATCACTACACAGCGTGGGGTCCAAAGATTGAAAAAATTTTTGGACTACATGCTGTGTAGTGTCCGATACTGCACACTCAGCTCAACTACTCCGGAGTAGTTGAGCTGAGCGCACGGCCAGTAGAGATGTAGCAGAGCTGAGTGTGTGCTGAGCTCTGTTACACCAGAGATGTGTGTGACAGGAGGAGTAGCTGGAGGGATGGTTGGCAGTAGTGCAAAGCTGTGTGTGTGACAGGAGGAGTAGTTGGAGGGATGGTTAGGTGTAGCAGAGCTGAGCTCTGCTTTATCTCAGGTGTACGGAGTAGCCGAGCTAACCGCACGGCTAGCTCTGCTTCATCTCGCCATAGGAATGCATTGACCAGTGTAAATTGGCCAGTGTACAGCATTCGACCAATCAACGCTGGTTCTGCCGGAGGAGGTGAAGTCTAAATTCGGACCAGAATGGAAACTGCTGTGGACCGATTTTAGACTCCACCTCCTCCGGCAGAACCAGCGTTGATTGGCCGAATGTACACTGGTCAATCAACGCTGGTCAATGCATTCCTATGGGAAAAAGTCAGCACCGGCATATTGCAAGCTGACAGGGATCCCAACATAATAAAGGTACTTGATGCCCCCAGGCATGCTTCCCCTGCTGTCCCAGTTGCATTCCAGAGGTGTTGGCATCATTTCCTGGGGTGTCTCAGTGGACATGGTGACTCTCCTGAGTCGAATGGTGGGATCCCCTGTAGCGAAGCATTTTCTCCCATAGACTATAATGGGGTTCGATATTCGTTCGAATAGTCGAATATTGAGCGGATATTCGAAACGAATATCGAATATTGAACATTTTACTGTTCGCTCATCTCTATTACTTACCTCTCTTGGCGTCAGGCCTACCCCAGACATCACGGGGTCAGGGCTTGCCTCCTTAGGCATCGCAACACAAGCCCCGGCTAAAGCATGATATTTATGTTTGCATCCTCCCCTGGTTCTCCGATTATTATACTCTGAGGTCTGAAAAGACTCCAGAGTATAATGATTGTTCATTGGTGGTCCACAATGGGGCATAATACTGTGTGCAGGGGCCACTATGGGGAATAATACTGTGTGCAGGGGTCACTATAGGGCACAATACTGTGTGCAGGTGCAACTATGGGGCACAGTGGCATAACTACCACGGAGGCAGCAGAGGCAGCTGCCATAGGGCCCGGGACATTAGGGTCCCGGTGACAGCTGCTACCGCTGCTATCATTATTCTCGGAGGTCTTTTCGGACCCCCGAGTATAATAATCGGGGCCCCCTGTTGGTGGAATAGGGGATAGTGTCCCCCATAGTGTGCAGGGGACACTATAGGGGATGATACGGTGTGCAGTGTTTACATTATGTGTCTTATATACTGTATGAGTCCTGTATGTGTGTAGATAAGTGTGTGTGTGTGTGTGTGTGTATGTTGTATATGACTGTATGTCTATCTATCTATCTATCTATCTATCTATCTATCTATCTATCTATTTACCTCCTTTCTATATCTATCTATCTATCTATCTATCTATCTATCTATCTATCTATCTATCTATCTATGAAGTGGAAAAAATGGCAGCACTCCAACATCTAGAAAGTTGAAGATTAGCCATCTTCTAGTTTGGCTTTGCACCCGGTTTGTATGCTGTGCTGCTTCTACATTTTTTTCTACTATCTATCTATCTATCTATCTATCTATCTATCTATCTATCTATCTATCTATCTATCTATCTATCTCTCTCTCTCATTTATCTCTCTCCTATCTATCTATCTATCTATCTATCTATCTATCTATCTATCTATCTATCTCCTATCTATCTATCTATCTATCTATCTATCTGTATTTGCTTCTGTACATGTCTACCATTATACATACTAAAATTGTATTTTATAATGTGATGTTTAGGGCCCGGTTCACATCTGCATTCAGGTTTCCGTTTGGGGAGTCTGCTTGGACACTCCCCAAACAGAAACCTATACGCATCCCCTTGCGTCATACCTTCAATCCGCCCCGTCTTGCTTGCGCTCCGAAAATTCCTCTTTCTCTCTCCCTGTAACCGCCTCCAGGGTGCACAGACAGGCTCATTTACATATCGGTTTTACTGGTATGTTATAAAAACAGTGGGGGGGGATCCTTTAATAATAAAGAGTAGCAGCGGCCCCCTGCAACCACTATTATGCCCCCACAGCGGCTGTGGAGCATAATAGAGTTGGGTGGGCAACTGTGGGGCATAATAGAGGTTTCAGGGGGACATAATATATATAGACGCACACCTTCCCCTTCCGCTACGTTATGCAGACAATCAAAAGAAAAGCCTAAACGCTCCGCCCCCCAACCCCCCCCCCCCCCCTCTTTTGATCGACCGCCACAGGCAGCAGAGGGGCTAGGTTCACCACTGGGTCCACTATAAGGTAAAATAATGCGTGCAGAAATGCAGGGGGGGGGGGGGGGTGGCCAGTCAGGGTCTTCGTTCAGGGGGAGGGGTCGGTCGGAGGGGGAAAGCAGTCGGGAAGGTGGAGAAAGGTGGTCGGGGGCTCATGTCAAAAGTTCGCCACAGGGCCCGCCATTCCTAGTTATACCACTGGATGTTCCTAAAGTATCATTGGCCTTAGCAGTCTCACCACTGCGGGCATTAACTGACTGTAGTAGTCACATAGCACATCATCTTAGTGCCAAGTATACAGAGATCTCCGAGGAGCATCGAAGTAGTGGACCTGGAATGACATATGATATAGCAACAAAGTAGAGCACCCTGTATTATTTTATATATTTTCCTTTCCTTAATTTTTCTTATTTTTTTCAAAAAAAGAAAAAACACTTTAATAGCCTTCAATATAAACAATAAGACACATCCCATATGGGTAAACTATAATACCTCCATTCAGATTTCTATCCCACAAGAACATGTTTGTACACGCCTCCTTCTTCCTTTGTTTCATCTTCATACCCGTGCTCACCTTATCCATAGAATTATTGTCTTTGGCTTCAGAATGGTTTCCATATGTAGTACTCAGAGTTGGTAATTCAATGAGGATGGGGGTGAAACTTTTATATTCAGCAGTGACATTGTTACTAACACCGTGGGTTATAACCATGACATCTGCTGTTCTAAATTAATCCGTTACCTGAAAATGTGAATTCTCATCTGTAAAGTTGATTATTGATTATCTAATAGGGGTTGTCTCAACACTTTTCTGTATTGATTTTGGCCCAATGATCACCTAATCACTATGAGTCTAGCTTCACAAACCCCTGGAGATCGCTCCAGCAAGCCTTGCAGTAATACATGGAAATTCCTTGTCCACAACAGCTCTAACATCTAGCTCATAAAAGGTGGTCAGAAGCAGGGACCCTCCTCCTTGTTGTTCACGGACATTAATAGAGGATATGGACAGGGGTTGTCAGTCACCAAAATCGAGCCCATTTTAAACTTTGCCTTGAGGCTCCCTCCCTATATGTGCATTCATGATTTGTGGTTGTCACCTTGCATCTGCAGTCTAAAAGTTTAATAACCACAATAGTGACCAAAGAAAAAGTTGACTTTCAGCATTTTCCCTTTTTTGTGAATTTTTTTAGTGCATACTGGAATTGGTTAAATATGTAGCTGTATCATCTTCAATCTTTACTGAGTTACATAGATTAAGTCCACATTTATAGTGACAACCAAATTCTCTTCACCATATATGTGTCTAACAAACTCCAGTAAGTGTGATGTAAAGGCCACGTTAGAACAACCTCTGACCTAGAACAATTTATGGAGCTGAAAGACTAGAGCTGGAGAAACCCCCGAGACACAATGCTGTCACTGCTTTCTTTCTGACATTCTCCTAACATAAGATTGACTGGGCCTCCAACTATTCTCTGTTCTACAATATTGTATTTAATAACCATATCATTCGACAGATCCTTAGGACTGACACATTCAATAACATTATAACAAACTGTATATTTTGATTATTTGTACTATTGGGTCTAAATCCTTAATACTTTTGCTTGGGTATTTATGTGGTATATATACTTTGTCGATGAAACACCTACCACTAGGTGGTTACCATATAGGTCATTTTGACCATCCTCTATCATCCAGCAGTGCTGACTACTACCAGGGTATCACACTTTAATGGCTTCTTGCTATGTCTGTTTTTGATTATGGGATAACAACAGGCTTTTCCCACCTAGGGGGTCTCTACCATCCAGTTCCCTCAAGTGCTTTCTAACCACTTCCAGCAGTAAGACATAGGGGTCAGAAAATCTTTTTCTTTGTTTGGTGCTCCAATGTCTCATCTGTCTTCACTGCTAGCTAAAAGAAGTCAAGTCTTTTGACATTTATACAGTATATGTTGTGATAGGAAAAGGTGACTGCCAGACACTGTATACAAAGTAGAACAAAGCTCTATCCTACAAATAGGTCTGTACACCTACCAAAAAATATTCCAAACTGTATATAATTGTATTTTATTAAAACCCAAAAAAAGACATAAAAAAATATTTTTAAAAATGGAAATTTCCACATTGAAATTGACAGTCATCACAGGAAAGCAATGTATTGTCCATATCATAAATTACTTATTCATGTACCAGTATCTTTCATGCAATTTCAGAATACCACAATACATATATATATCGCTCTAGATTATAAAAATGAATTCTTGTCAGTCTGTTTGTCTGTCTGTCTGTCTGTTCTCTATGCGCGACCAAACGACTGGACGGATCTTCACCAAATTTGGTACAGAGATACTTCAGGTATCCGGGAAAGTTTAAGACAAGACTCCAACTCGCTCGGACATACCGTTGCTGAGATACAGCATTCCAAACACAATGCCCCCCCCCCCCCTAGCCAATACAAATCTGCAAGTCTTTCACTGATATTCCAACTGCAATACACACGGTCACTCCACATGTACAATACAACACTGATATCCAAACTGAGATACATGCATCAGAAGATTAGATACACAGGTCAGCACACAGTATCACATGCCAGAGGATTAGATACGCACGTCTGCACACAGTCCCACACACCAGAGGATTAAATACGCGCTTCTGCACACAGTTCCACACACTGAAGGATTAGATACATGCGTCTGCACACAGTTCCACATGCCGAAGGATTAGATACACGCACATGCACACAGAACCACACGCCGGAGGATTAGATACACATGTCTACACGCAGTACCACACGACCAAGGATTAGATATGCGCATCTACACAGAGTTCCACACGCTGAAGGATTAGATACATGCGTCTTCACATAATACCACACACCGAAGGATTAGATACACGAGACTGCACAGAATACCACATGAGTGAGGATTAGGTACATGCCTCTGCACACAGTACCACACGCCAGATAATTAGATATGCGTCTCAGCACACAGTACCGCACGGAGGAGGATTAGATACATGCGTCTTCACAAAGTACCACTTGCCAGAGGATTAGATACGTGTGTCTTCACGCAGTACCACACGCCGAGGGATTGGATACATGCGTCTGCACACAGTACCACATGCCTGAGGATTGGATACGTGCATCTGCACACAGTTCCACACACCAGAGGATTAGATACACACGTCTGCACACAGTACCAAACGCCGGGGGATTGGATACATGCGTCTGCACACAGTACCACATGCCAGAGGAATGGATACGCACATCTGCATACAGTTCCACATGCTGAAGGATTAGATACGGGTGTCTGCATATAGTAACACACGGGGGAGGATTAGATATGCATGTCTGCACACAGTTCAACACGCTGTAGGATTAAATATGCATATCTACACACAGTACCACACGGGGGAGGATTAGATATGCACATCTACAAACAGTACCACACACCAGAGGATTGGATGCGCACATCTTCACACAGTTCCACACGTCACAGGATTAGAAATGCACGTCTACACACAGTACCACATGCCGTAGGATTACATACGTGCATCTGCACACAGTATCACACGCCGAAGGATTAGATACACATGTCTGCACACAGTACCACATACCGGGGGATTGGATACATGTGTCTTCACACAATACCACACGGGGGAGGATTAGATATGTGCCTCTGCACACATTACCACACGCCAGAGCATTAGATACATGCCTCTACACACAATACCACAACACCGTAGGATTAGATACATGCCTCTTCATACAATACCACATAGGGGAGGATTAGATATGTGCGTCTGCAAACAGTACCAAAGGACTGAGGATTAAATATGCGTGTCTGCACACAGTTCCACACGCTGAGGGATTAGATACGTGTGTCTGCACAAAGTACCACACAGGGGAGGTTTAGATACGCACCTGTTCACACAATACCACACGGGAGAATTAAATACGCACGTCTGCACACAGCTCAACACATCAGAGGAATAGATACGCACGTCTTCACATAGTACCACTGCCAGAGGATTAGATACGCATGTCTACACACAGTACCACACGGGAGAGGGTTAGATACGCATGTCTGCACACAGTAACACACGCCGGGGATTGGATACATGCGTCTACACACAGTATCACATGTTAGAGGATTGGCTATACGCATCTGCACACAGTTCTACACACCAGAGGATTAGATACGCACATCTGCACACAGTACCACATGCTGTAGGATTAGATATGCGCGTCTACACACAGTTAGTTCCACACGCCGTAGGATTAAATACACGCCTTTTCACACAATACCACATAGGGGAGAATTATATACGTGCATCTGCACACAGTACGACAGGATCGATGATTAGATATGCGCGTCTGCACACAGTTCCACACGCTGACGGATTAAATACGTGTGTCTGTACAAAGTACCACACAGAAGAGGATTAAATATGCACCTCTTCACACAATACCACACAGGTTAGGATTAGATACGCACGTCTACACACAGTACCACACGGGGGAGGATTAGATATGTGCGTCTGCACACAGTACCACATGCAGAGGATTGGATATGTGCATCTGAACACAGTTCCACACACCAGAGGATTAGATACGCACATCTGCACACAGTACCACATGCCGTAGGATTAGATACACACATCTGCACACATTACCACACACCGGGGGATTGGATACATGCGTCTTCACACAATAACACACGGGGGAGGATTAGATACGTGCCTCTACACACAATTCCACATGTCGGAGGATTAGATACGCGCCACTGCACACAATACCGCAAAGGGGAAGATTAGATACATGCCTCTGCACACAATACCACACCCAGGAGAATTAGATATGCATCTCTGCACACAGTATCACACCCCAGAAGATTAGATAAACATGTCTGCACACAGTTTCACACGCCAGAGAATTAAATACGCGCGCATGCACACAGTATCACATGCCATAAGATTAAATACGCACATCCGCACACAGTTTCACTTGCTGGAGGATTAGATACGCACCTCTTCACACAATACCACACAGGGGAGGATTAGATACCCACATATGCACACAGTACCACACGCCAGAGGATTATATATGCACATCTGCACACAGTACCACACCAACAAGGATTAGATACTTGCATCTACACACAGTACTACACAGGAAAGGATTAGATATGCGCATCTGCACACAGTACAACACGCCAGAGGATTAGATACGTGCGTCTTCACACAATACCACACACCAGAGGATTAGATATGCGCATCTACATACAGTACTACATGGGAAAGGATTATATCCGCGCATCTGCACATAGTTCCACACGCCGGAGGATTAGATACGCGGCTCTTCACACAATACCACACAGGGAGGATTAGATATGTGCCTCTGCACACAGTACCACAAGCCGTAGGATTAGATACGTGCCTCAGCACACAGTACCACACGCCGGAGGATTAGATACACTGCTCTGCACAGAGTACCACATCCCCAAAGTGTGGACTGGAGGGGGAGGAATGACAGGTCCCACTACCAATCCTACCTGTCATTCCTAAAAATCCAGCCCAGTACTGAGCATTTACCAAAACGCTCAGCAGACAAAAGTTGTCTGCTGAGAACAAACATTCCCGGAGTTTACTTATCTCACCCACCTGAGTAGTCTGGGTGAGATGTACACCCCCTCCATTACCTGACCAGCCATTGGCTTACTATATATATATATATATATATATATATATATATATATATATATATATAAAATCAATTTTATCCCTTTGGTAACTCATTTGTATCAATGGGATACCATTGCCTTCAGAGCTAGGCACAGCCAACACATGCGTCTGCAGGAAAACTTTGCATGGCACTATGGGTATATATATATATATATATATATATATATATGTACACTATGTAAAGCACTGGCTATTGCAGTGATGACGAACCATTAAGGGTATGTTCCCACAGTGGAATTTGCATTCTGCGTGTGAACACAGTGCATCAGCATCCAGTCGCGGCATTCCGTTCCAGATTAGGCTAGTGGGAAAAGAAAGCGAGCGGCTCCCATTGAAGTCAATAGGAGCCGTTTTTTGAGGCAGATTTTGAGGCGGATTCTGCGTCAAAATCCGCTCCAAAAAACTCTGTGTAAACATACCCTTAGAGACCGAGTGCGCAAACTGCAACCCAAAACCCACTAAATTATTGCAAAGTGCCAACAAAGTGCTAACCTTAATACTGTGCAGATCCACAGTTGAGGACAGTTACGGACCTGCAAAATACAGTCATCTAAAAGGGGCTTCACAGAACTTTCAATGATACAAACAAACAACTTTGTACTGAAAAGTAGAGGTCTCTGCATTTGGTACGTTTCAACAATTAGGGCTAGTTCACACGTAAATTACGTGTGGCTTATTTTGGTCCTGGAAAAAAAAAATAAAAACGCTTCCTAATTAGGAAGCATTTTTTTGGACCTTGCCGCGCTTTTTGGAGCTTTTTTAGGAGTGTTTTTTTGTAAAGTGAATGGGCCACAAAAAACGCGTCGCGTTTTTGAAATATGCATTGTCTTTATTAATATGCCTTTTTATGGAATTTATTAGGAATGCAATTACCAACCGTTTAGAGTATTTTTGATAGGTGAGCAGACATATTTGTAGGTTGTTTAGTTTTATCTCTTCCTTTTATGTGGATTAGTATTGTTAAGGCCACAAAGTATCAGCATTCCATTATGGGGAGCCAACAGCTGGAAAATAGCGACAGAAAATGTAGAGGAATTTCTCTTTATTTTCTGCTGTGTAAATGGCCCCTAAATTGTCTGAAAAGTTAGTGACCGTCAATATCAGGTCAGTGGGGGTAAGATCTGGCACTCCCACCAATTCATGGTGAGGGCATTGCTGTACCTGGGATTGCAGTGACATTAGCAGCAGGTTGCAGCACTCATTTCTTTTGTTAAAAACTTTTTAGCTTTTTTTTAAAGGGATGAGTTATAGGTTTTTACTGGGACTAATTGATTCTTTTATCGGTCCTGCATGGACATCTAGCTTTATACAATGAAAACAAGTCTATGACTGATTGCTGTTCTTTACTAGCTAAAGGCAATGAAAGCTAAGAAAGCCTTTCCATTTTATGGTCAGTTCATATGCTTTATTCACTACTTTATTTATATTTTACCATGTTATGTATAGGCTGTGTTCAAAGACGTTACACTGAAAGAATTACAAAAACCATCTGGCAGTGAGAATATGCCTTTCCTATTGCTTCCATTATTCTCTCCTGAGTGGTGTACAACTTCCGGGAAGGGGTAGAACTTGTGATGGTGCAGAATATTGTGTTACATTAGCAGTATGAAGACTGAGCTATGCAAAGTGAATATATCAATACCAATAATAACCCAATAATAACCCACAAGAATAGACCACCAGAGTGTGACATGTAGAAAAAAGCTAGGGGCACCGCTCTAAGCTGTTTCTGTAGCTCCCATAGAAATAAACATGAACTATGGAAACAGAGTGGCACATAAAGTTATGCTGTTTCTGTTACTTTGAACCTAGAGAAAAAATAACACAACTGAGCTATAGTATTTCTTTTACCACCATTTACCTCTACAAGAGTCACAGAAACAGCATAGAGCTACGCCACTGGGCTATTTCCATAAGTTTCTTCGTGATCAGAGCTTGCAGGCCGTCATACCTGTCTTGGCAGCATTTTGACAAGATGGAAATAACCCTTTGATATACATTAAACAGTTACAATAGGAAAATATCTGTGTATCCCTTTAAAGGTACCATGTAAATTAAAGGAGAGTAGATTGCCAAGTATTGCTGAAAAAGTGAAGCTGCAGCGCTATACCAACCTTCCCACCCCAATGAGATACACATCTCTACCTTTCAGATGCCTTTGATTCTACAGAGGTCATGGTACGCTGATTGGCCGGGAAGTTTAGGAAACTCACTGAGCCAGTTAATGCCATGTTAATGCAACCCTAATGTATTCTACATCCCCCAGGTGCATGTACAAGTGCTTGTGTTTTATTTAATTCTTTCCAGCCCAGCAAACCTAATAACTTCACAGCCGTGTCTATGAAAATGAATCCTAGTGCCCTGCTAGGGATGAAAACAAAGAGGTTGTTAAAGGAGAACTGCAGAGGGGGATGGGAAGTAATACATTTACTGCAGAGCTTAACATATTTTATTATTAATTATTATTATTATTATTTATTTATATAGCACCATTAATTCCATGGTGCTTTACATTTGGGGTTACATACAATACACAAAATATACAGGTAGATATAATATTAACAGTGACCGACTGGCACAGTGGGGTACAGGTCCCTGCCTGCGAGGGCTTACAATCTATTTTACATATAGTATTTAGCTCTTGACCTGTTTGTATGTATGCTTTCCCATATCATTGACATGCTCACAGAAACTCAGTAAGGCTGCATTCACACGGAGTAAACGCTGGCGTTTTTTGTGTGTTTTTTGCACATAGCGCCGCGTTTACGCCGCGTAGCGTCGCGTTAACGCCGCGTATACGCCGCGTTAACGCCGCGCTATTTAGCGGTGGCGTTGCCCGGCGTTAACGCGGCGTATACGCGGCGTAAACGCGGCGCTATGTGCAAAAAACACACAAAAAACGCCAGCGTTTACTCCGTGTGAATGCAGCCTAAGTTTTTTTTTTTAAGAGACAGGCTACTGAGGCTCTAAAAATGTTACTATGACTGTGCAATAAAATTATATAAAATTAATATGTTATCTCATATATATGATCATTATGTTAGTCTGCCGACATGCCAATATTACCGTATTCTGCACTGATGAATGACTGTCTGTGAATGAGAAGCTCTTCCCTTTGGTGGAGTCTTGGTTATTATTCCTACATTATTCCCTTAGGGTGCATTCACACTGAGTAAACGCTAGCTTATTTTGTAAAGTAAAATTACACTTGTAAATTTTGCTATCCCATTGACTTCAATGACATTTTACAGGCGTATTTTTACAGGCGTATTTTTACAGGCGTATTTTTTACAGGCGTATTTTTACACTTGTAAAAAAATATCATTGAAGTCAATGGGATAGCAAAATTTACAAGTGTAATTTTACTCTACAAAATAAGCTAGCGTTTACTCAGTGTGAATGCACCCTTAGGTTTCTTTGAAAACCAGCTATTAATCTGAAGGCTGCTACCTTCCAAAAGGTGGCGCTAGGAGCAAATTCATCTTTTTCAGCAATCAGTTTTCGTTTGCACATAGCAGTGATGGCGAACCTTTTTGAGACCAAGTGCCCAAACTGCAACCCAAAACCGAATAAATTATCACGTGAGTGATAATTATTACTGTGATAATTATTACTGTGATAATTATTACTGTGCGGTTCCACAATTGCGGACCCACAAATTACAGTCATGTGAATGGGGCTTTACAGAGCTTGTACTGAAAGGTAGGGGTCTCTGCATTTAGTACTTTTAAACAATTAATGTTCACTATAGACATCACACAGATCTTTTTTATTGTGACCGTGAAATGTTATTACAGCCTGTACTAATATCATGTCTGCTATAAAACAGATACTGTGTGATATAAATAGTGAGATTGCCCATGACAACCACAGATGGCAT
Organism: Leptodactylus fuscus; assembly: GCF_031893055.1. Lineage (NCBI taxonomy): Eukaryota > Metazoa > Chordata > Amphibia > Anura > Leptodactylidae > Leptodactylus > Leptodactylus fuscus. The sequence goes on along the minus strand of NC_134274.1, from coordinate 67,959,918 downwards.
AGGTAATGGGAAATCCAACACCCCCTACCCTTAACTATCATTGTTTATGTGTGTGATGTGGTGAGACCTCCAAAAATTACTTTTCTGGCTCTTCACATGAGCCCTTCCAAATTAGGTTAAGCTGAGCCGTACAAAAATTTACTTTCCAGGCCCTTGGGGTGAGTTGAGCATTGTACCAGTAGAGTTTTAGGCCCTTAAAGTGAGTTGAGCCTTAGTAGAGCGGTTATACAATGCTTGTATCATCAAAAAAGTGAGTTGAGCTTTGTACCAGCAGAGTTTTAGGCCTTTTGGGTGAGTTGAGCCTTGTACCGGCAGAGTTTTAGTTATTGGCCCTTTGGGTGAGTTGAGCCTTTAACCAGCAGAGTTTTAGTTTTGGTTCTTGGGATGAATTGAGGATTGTAGGAGCCTAATATTATGCTCTTGGTATGAATTGGAAAGGATATATAGAAAAACCGGGAAAGGACAGAGTGCTAATGGCATGCCTCACCTAATGCCGGCATCCATTCAAGTCAATGGGATCTGTTTTTTACGCCGCTCACTCTGAATGAGTTTTACATTCAGAATGAGCGAGCGTAAACTCCGTGTGCAGGCTCCCTAAGGCGTTCATTTTGCATTAATAATGACATGGCATATTTTTCTGGCGAGTCATTACATTTCGTCTTTATATGTCAACCATTTAAAAAAAATTGTAACAGCTCTACACAAAGTTGCAAAATATTGTGTACATATATAATGGGGTGAGGGATTTTGCAAAATTTTGCTTAAAGGGGCTCTATAATTGGGAAAAGTCATTTTTAACTAATCACATCTTTGCATAGTCTTTAGAAAGTCTATTCCACACCTACCTATAGTATGTAGATTGCCGCAGTGGTTTTTGAATAAGTCTGTTTTTATTCATATGCTAATGAGCTTCCAGCCAGCACAGGAAGTTCCCAGCAGCCTCCTCTCTGCTATTCTCTCCTATCTGTGTGTGCAAGCATAAAGTCATCAGCAGCAGCCTGTGCTGTATACACCCATAGGAAACAATAGCAAAGAGGATTGCACGATGGTGCACCAAGAAGCTAATTAGCATATGAGTAAAACCGGACTTATTCAGAAACCACTGAGGCAATCTACATACTAAAGGTAGGTGTGTCATAGACTTTCTAAAGGCTATGCAAGGATGTGATTAGTTAAGAATGACTTTTCCCAGTGATAGAGCCCCTTTATGTTTTGGAAAGTGTATGATGCTTTGGCCATGCAAAATTAATTTGTAATATGTTCTTGATTTATTTGTATTAATGACAAAAACTATGAAAGCTGTAAATAAAACAGAAGTTTCTAGAATGTGAAACTTGGATTTACATCTACATCGTGTCCTGATCTTCATTTGGCAGTGACATCCCCTATAGCTACTAGACACCGAGACGCATGCATCATTTATCAAAATTTCTTTCATGAATATAAAAAAAGATGCTATATCTTGGACTCTGCACAGTATTCTGATGCACAGTGGCCAAGAGCATACTTACAATCAATCACTCCATTTTTTATGTTTTTGGCAGTTTTTAAATAACATTGCAACTTTGGCCAACTAGTGTCAGCTAGTTAACAGACTAAAACAAGAAGAGTGCTGAAGAAAACCTTAGATTACACCATACTAAGTGTTTGCTAGTCAGGATGATAGGTCTATTGTATTACCTGAGCCAAGATAATAAGCTTTCCCATTGACAATTTGCAAAGAGAATTATTCTAAATCAAAGAGGCAAAGGTTTGGGGAGAGATAGTGCTATCATTCATCTCTATTTACAGGATGTGCCAAAGATACCAGAAGTCAATGGTTAAATAAGGTGAAGACCAGTTCTATTTTCCAGTGACCTCCAGTCTCAGTTCATCTACGATCCACTGAAAACCCAGAAAATCTGAAATGTTACACTTTAACATTGGCGCACATTAAAGGTTTGCATCTTCAAGACTGCATAATAATAATAATATGAGATCAGTAGGGGGCCAGCATCTGAGACCCCCACCAATCAGCTGTTTTCTGAAAGTTCTGGACACTTGACACTGCTTTTATACCTCTCCGAGTCACAACTCAACTCCATTCACTAACATACGAGAGTCGCAAGCTTTGTCGCACCATGTAACTTTATAAAAAATTAAAGCGCAGGATGTAAAAAGTCATTTAAAAATGTAAGTTTTTCAGTGTTCAAAACAAGTTGCTGATCGTTATTTGACATTTTGTTACCATCACAATAGTTCCAGTGTTGCGATCTGGGTTTCGCTAGCTTTTATTTTATCAACAGTCTTGTTGATAGAAATGTAAATCTTTAGCATAGGATAAAGGTATTTATTGGCAAACACGTCAGATATGTGGGCTTATTTAGTATATACAGAGAGTGACAACGTGGCTGTTCTTATCAGGCTTGTATTATGCCATAAATGTCAGTAAAAGAATGTAACAAATCATTGATCTAAGATATAAACAATAGCTGGATTGTTGTCAGCTTGTCTATTGTGTATAGACTTACCCGGAGGGAGCATTGGTCTCTACCTATCATTAGATTTCTATTGTAATCATTCTATTGGCATATATAGATATATATTAGATACAACTGGCATGTGTACCTGCATGTTAAAGGTTCTTTTCCCTCTACTAGTTAACCCTTTAAAGCTAGGCTTATATTGGCTTTAATGACCGTGCCCTTTTTTCTTTTTTTACATTCCATTGTGTTTTGGGCACTCACAATACAGTTAACCGTATAATGTGGATCAGTACGATTATAGCAACACTCATTCCGCATAGGTTTTTTTGTTTTTTTTTGCACAGAAAACCCTTTTTCAAAAAAAAAAAAAAATCATTTTTTTGTGTTGCTAAATTCTGGGAGTCCAAACATGAATTTTGCAGAATAAGTTTATATTTTTATGGGTACTTCTTTGTGTGCATACGATTTTTCAATTTGTTTTATTGTGTTATTTTGGGAAATAGGTTGAAAAAAAACACCAGTTTTGTCATTTTTTTATTTTAGTTTTTACAGCCTCAACAATATGGGTTAAATAGTATAGGAAGAAAATAGTTTGGGTCAAGATTCATGCAGTGATACCAATTATGCTTACAATTTCTAAAATGTTATCTAAACATTTAGGAACATTTTATTATTATAATTATATTTTATTTTAATCTAGTCTGCTATGTCACTCATATAACGCTTTACAATACAAATGTATTGCTTTTGATGACAATGTTTCTTTGAAGTCTATTAGGAACTGCCTCTGGTTAAGCACAGTAGGTGTAATAAGATGGCAGCTATGGGCCCCATGAGCAATCATGTCAGGACTGATATGGTTGTCTGAGGGGTATCCGAGACTCTGAGGCCCAGTTTACATCTACGTTCAATGTTCCATTCAAGGAGTCCTCTTAGGACCCCCCTGAATGGAATACCAAATGCTTTAAAAAGTGGTGAGCAATGAAAACACATGGACCCCATAGACTATAATGGGGGTCCATGTGTTTTCGGTACGGTGTCCACATGAATCACGCAGAGACAAATGTACTTCAAGCAGCACTTTAGTCTCCACATGGTTTGTGTGGACACCACAAGGAAAACACACAGACCCCATTATAGTCTTTGGCGTCCATGTTTTCATTGTTCACCACTCTTTAATGTGTTTGGCATTCCATTCAGGTGGTCCCAAGTGGACTTCCCAAACAGAACACCGAATGCAGATGTGACCACAGCAATTAAAAGGTTAAGGTCAATTAGTGCTATCGCTGAATTTAGTCATTTCAGCAGGAGCCTCGCAGTCAGTTGGAGCCTTGTGTATACATGTGATCAGAGTACCATACATAGATGGGACTCTGCAATAAACAGGCCTTGCTTCTCCATCCTTGCTGAGCAGTCTGATGAGTTATTGCACTGATGTAAGGCTAGGTTCATATCTGCATTGGAGTCTCCGACTCTGCAACAGATTCTGCCTAAAATCAGAGGAGAAAAAGGTCCTGCCCTTATAGTCTATGGCACCCATGGATAACCGTTTTTTTAGCAGATGGCTGCATGGGGTCCCAAATGACTGAAAGACAAATACTAGTGGGAACCCAGCACAACAATATCAATATAACTGTATTTGCCGTTGTATCATTATGCCCTTTTCAATCTAGTACCTTATGGAAAGAGAGCAGCACAATGATTCTAACCAAATGGGCAACCAAGTGATTGTGCCGTGGGCAACTGTCCTTTCTGCAACATCTCTTGTACAACCTATGCACACTACAGACTGCTGCCTTGCAGTCATACCTAGTGGAGAAGTTTAATTGTAAAAGGAAGGCCCTGGTCTCTCACACTGTACTTGGAATACCAAATGAATGCTTTGTGCCTCATATCTCGGTCATCGGTGAACAAAGTTGTTTTTTTTTTTACCCTGTTTTATCCCTCGACCTGTACACCCTTAAAAAGAGTTTTCTGTAGGATAACTTTGATGATATACAAAGAGATAGCTTATGAAGCAATATAGTCATGTTTATTAATATACACACTTGTTTCCGTTATCAAAAAGGGACATTTAAGGAACAAAGAGGGACACAGAGACTAGAAACAAAAATAGGGACAGTCCCTCCAGAAGAGAGACTCTTGGGAGGTTTGACACATCACCTATAAAAGGAACAAACACAATTCTAGGGTCTCCATAACACATCAATAAGTTGCTTTGCTCAGTAAAGGAGAGGGATCTCACATGAGCATAAAGTGCATTCATACATTTTATACATCCTGAGAGTCCTGGCATGTTCATTCATGAAGAATGTTAACACAATGTTTATGTGCTCCGTCTTCTGACCTCCAGCCTCCTCTGCCTTTCTGTCTCTGCTTTTTCCTCCTCCCTGATTCTGCTCAATCCACTTATTGTTAAATCATGAAACAGCCCCATTGATCTGATCATGGAAATGGAGCTCTGACATTAATCTTCTTGCTCATCCGATTTTAAGATTGAAAGCTTTTTTCTCTCCCAGCTGTTGGCATGTACTATCAATCCACAGCAGCTCTTTTATACCTTCACTATAAGACTTGACAAGCGATTTGGTAATTTGTTATAAAGCACTTAGCTTGTGGTAATAATGAGGAATAGCAGGGTATAACACACCCTCATATTATTCAGGGATATCAATGTACAGTATTTGTCACAAGAGTGACATACATAAATTATACAAGTCTTGGAACTCATTGAAGAAAATGTCTGCCTTTAGGTTGAAACTACAGTGTTGGCCAAAAGTATTGGCACCCCTGCAATTCTGTCAGATAATACTCATTTTCTTCCAGAAAATGATTGCAATCACAAATTCTTTGGTATTATTTTCTTCATTTAATTTTTCTTCAATGGAAAACCACAAAAAGAATTGTCAAAAAGCTAAATTGGATAGAATTCCACACCGAACATAAAAAAGGGGTGGACAAAAGTATTGGCAGTTTGAAAAATCATGTGATGCTTCTCTAATTTGTGTAATTAACAGCACCTGTTACTTACCTGAGGCACCTAACAGGTGGTGGCAATAACTAAATCACACTTGCAGCCAGTTGAAATGGATTAAAGTTGACTCAACCTCTGTCCTGTGTCCTTGTGTGTACCACATTGAGCATGGAGAAAAGAAAGAAGACCAAAGAACTGTCTGAGGACTTGAAAAGCCAAATTGCGAGGAAGCATGAGCAATCTCAAGGCTACAAGTCCATCTCCAAAGACCTGAATGTTCCTGTGTCTACCGTGCGCAGTGTCATCAATAAGTTTAAAGCCCATGGCACTGTGGCTAAACTCCCAGGGATGACGCTGAGCCTCTGAATTCAGCGCACTGACGGCTTACTAGCCCGGAGGACATGTAAGGTCCAATATAAAAATAAAATAGGTCCATTCTCTTTAAATATTTTCTAAGAGATTCTATACTAGAGTATATCAATGAGAACATATAACTTTACATCAGCATGGGTTCATAAGAGACTGAGCATGTCAAACTCATCTGTAAAGTTTCTACAAGGAGAAGTTTTGGACTGGAATGGAGTAAATTGTTAGATGTAATACTTGATATCTTGATTTTTCAAAAGCATTTGATATTGTCCTACATAAAAGGTTGGTACATTATATAAGAAGGCCTGGACTGGGTAAAATTGAATGTAATTGATACATAAATCTACAATAGTTTTCATTGTATTGTCAATTCTTCAAACACCATAATTGTGCTCATGTATTTAAAGCGTATATAACATATTAAGGGTTGCTGCATAGAAAAAATCTGAAGGAATCCAAAAATAAGTGATGGAAACCATGTTCATATGCAAAAGTGAGACCTTTTGCCGCTTCCTCCTCACTTGCTTTGTGTAACGTTGTTATATGTGTGAAATATAGAGGATGTTCTTCCAAAAGAGTGTGACCCTGGAATAAGAGATGTATCACACTGTCTGTGTATTTACATTGAGGAGGGAACAAAGGCAAAAGGGGAAAGTAGATAAAAAACAGAGTTCCCAGAATCCTCACACCCCAGTGCCTGCATTCTTGTGCTAACCTTAACCCTTATACTGAATGGAGAAAGTGATGGGTCCGTTCAGGTACTGAACATACTAAAACATTGTAGATCTATCTGTTCATTTATCATACTCATACACTTCAAACAGTTTCCATCTTAGCTGAAGGAAAGCAGCAGTAAGAAGGCTGCTTGTATACATTGGTCAATTTTAATTTTCCCCATTTACTATTAAAGTTATTTTCTTGCAATGTATTACTTATGACTTATCCTTTGGAAGTCCTACTCTTATTGATGAACTATTAGTATTCTTTCTACGGTTGAGCGATCGGGATTGGAAAAGATTGGGTCCCGATTGGCGATCGAGTAAATTTCACGATCGCGATCGAGCTCTGATCCTACCTAAAATAGATCGGGAACAGAATTCCGATCCCGACTGCTCAACTTTCCTGCACAGATCCGCTGCCTCTGTTGCTCTCCATTCTTCTTGGTCCGGTTCTCTCTCATTTACAGGCCTTCAGAGTGCCGTGTGTGCTCCCGCCTCCCAGGCTAGTGTTACAGACCTAGGAAGAAGGCGGGGCTTGTGGCTTAGGAGAGTGTGGGTGGGCACTGGGAGGGGAGACATGAGTGATGGACTCACGTCTCCCTGCCCTGTACCCACCCACACTCTCGTAAGCCACAACAATCCCCGCCTACTCCCAGCATCAGTAACACTAGTCTGGGAGGCGGGGGTGCACACGGCATTCTGAAGTCCTGTAAATGAGAGAGAACTGGACCGAGAAGAACGGGCAGCGGCTCTGTATGCAGACACCAGGGGGGACTAAGTAGCCGGGGGATTTTTTAATCACTACACAGCGTGGACTCCAAAAATTGAAGCATTCAATTTTTGAACTCCATGCTGTCTAGTGAATAGGATTGTTTTTAAAATCAGATCTGCGATCATTAAAAAAATCCCATTGACTTGCATTAGGATCGGAATTGGGATCAGGTTCAGATGGAAAATGATCGGAAATCGGATTTTAAAAACAATCCTGAAATCTCAAGATCGGCTCAACCCTAATCCTTTCCTGACATCTACCATACTATTATCTTATTTTGTTATATAATCTTCTAATTTACTATAGACTGGTTGAGATTATATAGATTAATCTGTATGTAGTACAGTGAGAGTAGTATGCTGGGCAATGTGCATGAATGGGATGCGGATTGGTGGATTACCCAGCTCAGGCGCCCACCCTAGGATTCACTTTTTTCCCTGTGGATCAGTCTGAGCCTGCATGTATGTGTGGGAAGATCTGAAGGCTCACCCTAATGTAAGGTCAATAGCCTGAACCATATTAACTTTGGGTCATCCAAAAATATAAATTTATTAAAAATGTAAGACAACGGCAGGTGTCTCTGGAACGTACATTCAGGTGCACTATATAAATATATCCACCATAAATCGTGTTGGGATGCAGTGTGGATAGAGCCATATCCTTTTTGCCTTCAATTCTTATTTAGGATCATTATTGATCATTATTGCCTATGTCTGTTACTCATTAAAGCCAGTGTTTAGCTCTCTGCCTACCTGGTTATGGTTATTATTACCAGAAATGGTGGTGGTGGTATCACTGGGGGTATTAGAACCTTTTTGGTTATTTATGATGCTGTTAATTTCAGGTCAGTAGAACAATGGCCCGGGCTAGATTTACAGGTATAATATGACAATAAAATGTACTGTATATACTCGAGTATAAGCCAAATTTTCAGCACAGTTGTTTTTTTTTTGTTTTTTTTTTGGGGGGGGGGTCTATGACCAGCCGCAATATCAATGTATAGAATCTCCCATAAAATAGTGTAGAAAAAAAAGAAGCTTTAAAAAAAAAAAGAAGTTGTAAATCACTCCTTTCCCTAGAATACATACAAAAGTAGAAAATTACTGTGAAACATAAACACATTAGGTATCCCTGTGTCTGACAGTGCCCAGTCTACTGAATATAGGGGATCTGCACTGCTCCTGCTCCGTCGGGAAGGGGTTAATAGGAGCACTGCAGATACCCTATATACAGCCAGGCTGAATTCCAAGTGGGCGAAAAAAACCTCAGTCCTCAAGCTCTGGGAAGGGGCAGACAGACAACCAAAACACCCCCTCCCCTTCCCAGCACCCAGAAACGACTGCACCCAAAAACTCCAACCCCCCCCCCCCCCCCCCTTCCCTGGTTTATACTTGAGTCAATACGTTTTCTCAGTTTTTTTGTGGTAAAATTAGGGGCCTCGGCTTATATTCGGGTCGTCTTATACTCAAGTATATAAGGCAATAACATTGTACTTGTGTGAAGCTGTTATTAGTGCATAAAATGATATTCATTAAATATATTGTACAATAGACATTACTGAGATGATCTCCAGCAAAACCATGATTTGAAGAGGAAGCTGAAGTTAGATATAAATCATAACTACATAGTTTGTGGGTTGAGGAAATGCTATATATACATATTATATGTGAGCTGGCTGAATCCACTGATTTCAACAGCACTGGCCACATTCCAAAAAGTATGTGGGCCTCTTGTCTCTCCCCCAACAGCAGATGTTGGGAACAATAGATTTGGACTTCACCTGCCCAATCCTATAGTTCTTGAGGATATGATACTATGGCAGAGTTATTTGGCAGTGACTTTCTTCATTTTCCTAGTTTTGTACACATGCACTAAGCTGAACTGAGTATGCATGTGTATGGCCAAGTTACACTCGGTTCACACTAGCGTTTGAGCTCTGTTCTGTGGTTTCCGTCTTCTGCATGCAGAAGACGGAAACCTGTCAGACCGGGTCCGGCCATGAGCGGCGGTGAGCGTTGTATGCTCTCCGCTGCAAAACCATTTTTTTTTTAAACCGGACACAGAGTACTGCATGTCCGACTCCGTGTCCAATTTAAAAAAAAAACGGTTTTGCGGCGGAGAGCATAAAACGCTCACCGCCGCTCACGGCCGGACATCTTTCATACCCATTCAAATGAATGGGTATGAAAGAGTCCTGCAGGTTTCCGTCTTCTGCTCTATGTTGTGCAGGAAACGGAAACCTGCAGAACGGAGACCGGGCGCAGATGTGAACGAGCCCTGAGGAAAAACAGATGTCCGCTATGTAAAGTGTATGGCCATCTTAGGTCAATCAAGTATAACCTCTTATACTTACAAACTTCAGAGATCTCTGACTAATGTCTTTAAAATGAGACTTTACAGTAACTGGGGTGTGAGAACAAGTCAAAATGGTCTCATATAAAGCCATGTGCAATTCATTGAGTGCCACGGTGTATCCCTTTGCAATGCCAGCCACATTTACTATTAGTTACCCAATGTACAATTAAGTAGTCTGAAAATGCACAATTTTTTTTTCGTCAGGAGGCTCTCTGCGCCGAAACGTGCGTCGGGGTTTGAGTGGTGGGTGCCCGTCCCTGGTGATCTGCTTACAAATTTCCTTATGGGTGAGTGCTCACATTACTATGTCTGAATGTATAACGTGTCCATTTCCTAATTTGTGTTGGTTACTGGACCTTTGAGGGCAATGTTTGTGCCCCTCTTTGTATATAGGAAGTAAGATACATTTAAACAGGACCTACAAATTTTGATATCATAATATTCATTGTCCATTTCAATGGATGAACACAAACATTAGGGTTCACAATTAGGTCCTATACGGTTGTACTTGATGGGCAGTAACACTCACTTATGTAAGTTTAAATACATGATATGAGTATATGTTTTGTACTATTGATGTTTTGTAAGGAAAACTAGCAGTATCTACAGGGACTGCAATTGGCTGTGGCATCCCACTACATCCATTTTTGTATATGTACATTTTTTCTTTAACATTGTCCTATCTTTAGTATATGGTAAATTATTAACAATAAAGATTTTTTGAGATTTTTATTAGTACGTTGCATACATCTTGTTGTTACATACTTATATTTGATGTCATACTTACCGTACCTCTTTTTTTGTGGTTGTTGTTCATGTCTAGTTGGTAAGGACATGTTTCTATAGGGCTTACAACAAACAATGGAACTCATGAATTTATTGTTATATATACTTTGTGTTCCTATATTGCTTTGTGTCTTGCAATCTGAGTTCAGACGGGTTTTTTTTGGTCCGCATCAAAATCCTGACCAAATATCGCCTCCCATTGAAATCAATGGGTGCCAGTCATTTCTTTTTTTCCGTAAGCGGTTTGTTCCTGCTCGTGAACAAAAGAAGCGACATGCTCATTCTACAGGCGGTTCAGCTGCTGAAGTCCGTCTGAAGACACTCCCTCCCGACTAGGCCCATTCATTTTGGCATAATCCGGCGTGAAGTGCCATCTTTTTCAAAATTAAAAGAAACCCATCTGCAGACACCTATTTTTTCTTTTTTTTTTTTTGAAAGCCCGAGATCATGCCATCTATCACCCAAGTGCCAAAAAAGCAGGGACATGCCACATTAAAAAAGTGCACAGGGATGTAGTCCTTTTTTACCTCCAGATGGAGGGAGTGCCCCCTTTTGAGGGGATTTTACATGGACCAGTTTTTCCCCATATTTCTTGTATGTGCCATTTATATATATTTATCATATATCCCCTAAAACACCTTTTCTCCAGACTAAAATAATTTAACTTCTTTAACCTTTCCTCATAACTGAGGCCCTCCATGCTCCTTATCAGTTTTGTGGCCCTCTGTCAAACATTTTCCAACTCTAGGACATCCTTTCTATGTATTGGTGCCCAGAACTGCACTGCATAGTCGAGAAGGGGCCGCTCATTGATTTAGAAAGTGGTAATAGGTAATATCACATGCCTGTCCCATGAGTCCATACCCCTTTTAATACAAGACAGTGTCCTGCTGGCCATCCAGGTACTTCACCACTAGTGACTCTCCCAGTTTTATTCCCCCTAGGACATATGTTGCATGTGGATTATTTTTACCCAGATGCCTAACTTTACATTTATCTATGTTGAACCTCATTTGCCATGTGGATGCCCAAATACTCAGTCTGTCCATGTCTGCTTGTAAGCTATATACACTCACCGGCCACTTTATTAGGTACACCTGTCCAACTGCTCGTTAACACTTAATTTCTAATCAGCCAATCACATGGCGGCAACTCAGTGCATTTAGGCATGTAGACATGGTCAAGACAATCTCCTGCAGTTCAAACCGAGCATCAGTATGGGGAAGAAAGGTGATTTGAGTGCCTTTGAACGTGGCATGGTTGTTGGTGCCAGAAGGGCTGGTCTGAGTATTTCAGAAACTGCTGATCTACTGGGATTTTCACGCACAACCATCTCTAGGGTTTACAGAGAATGGTCCGAAAAAGAAAAAACATCCAGTGAGCGGCAGTTCTGTGGGCGGAAATGCGTTGTTGATGCCAGAGGTCAGAGGAGAATGGCCAGACTGGTTCGAGCTGATAGAAAGGCAACAGTGACTCAAATAGCCACCCGTTACAACCAAGGTAGCCAGAAGAGCATCTCTGAACGCACAGTACGTCGAACTTTGAGGCAGATGGGCTACAGCAGCAGAAGACCACACCGGGTGACACTCCTTTCAGCTAAGAACAGGAAACTGAGGCTACAATTTGCACAAGCTCATCGAAATTGGACAATTGAAGATTGGAAAAACATTGCCTGGTCTGATGAGTCTCGATTTCTGCTGTGACATTCGGATGGTAGGGTCAGAATTTGGCGTCAACAACATGAAAGCATGGATCCATCCTGCCTTGTATCAACGGTTCAGGCTGGTGGTGGTGGTGTCATGGTGTGGGGAATATTTTCTTGGCACTCTTTGGGCCCCTTGGTACCAATTGAGCATCGTTGCAACGCCAAAGCCTACCTGAGTATTGTTGCTGACCATGTCCATCCCTTTATGACCACAATGTACCCAACATCTGATGGCTACTTTCAGCAGGATAATGCGCCATGTCATAAAGCTGGAATCATCTCAGACTGGTTTCTTGAACATGACAATGAGTTCACTGTACTCCAATGGCCTCCACAGTCACCAGATCTCAATCCAATAGAGCATCTTTGGGATGTGGTGGAACTGGAGATTCGCATCATGGATGTGCAGCCGACAAATCTGCGGCAACTGTGTGATGCCATCATGTCAATATGGACCAAAATCTCTGAGGAATGCTTCCAGCACCTTGTTGAATCTATGCCACGAAGAATTGAGGCAGTTCTGAAGGCAAAAAGGGGGTTCAACCCGTTACTGGCATGGTGTACCTAATAAAGTGGCCGGTGAGTGTACATGCTCCATAGACTGCAGCGTACTACATAGCTTGGTGCCATCTGCAAAAATAAAGACAGTGCCATTAATTCTATCTTCTATATCATCAATAACTAAGTTAAGTAACAGTGGACACCACCCAGAACCCCCGGGTACACCACTTATATAAGAAGACCAGTTTGAGCTGCCAGTAACCACAACTCTCTGGATACAATCTTTTAGCCGGTTTTCAGTCCAATTACAAACTATAATTTCCAATATTTATGTACATTACTAAAATCATATATGGACAGGAATACTTCTCTGTTTAGCTCTTTCATTTAATACTTTATTACATAGTAACACGTTTTCATTATCTGGTGTTCGCCCATTCATTAGATTTGTCAGCATTTCAGCTGAGATTGTTAGCATGTAGTTCCATACACTGAGGGAACGTTCACACATAGAAATCTGCTGCAGATTTGGAGGCCGATTTCGCTGCCATATGCTGCAGATTCTGCCTCAACTCATCTTCTCATTGTTTTTAACGGAAGACAGAGATTGTAGATATACTAAAAACATCAGCATCCTGCTAGATTGTGACTCCCTGCTGATCAGGACAGTGGAAGACGAAGAAGAATGTGAATGTATCCTCAATGTCAGAGATTAAAGGGGTTTACCAGGTAAAAAAAAAGTCTGTTAGTACTATTAATAGGTTAATACGTGCACCCAAATACCTAGAGCAGTGTTATGAATGATTTCTGGATTACTCTGCAAGCTTCTGGCATCTTTTACACTTGTTTACATGGGTAGCTTCCTGTTCTGTGTTAACCTACAACTGCCATGATGCCTTGGGCTTCTCTAAAAGCTGACTCACAACACCTCCCTCTCTCACTCCCTCCCCCTCCCTTTCTCACACCCCTTCTATCTCACTCACACCACCTCCCTGTTTCCGTAGCTAGTCCTCCCACTACTAGCCCTTACTAACTCAACTTCCCACCCCATCATACTGTCGTCCAATCCAGACCTGGGCACTAGACATCACTTCTTCTGGGCTGCGCAATAGAGCCATTAGTATAGGTAATTCCCCAGCAATCTAGGTAAAAATAGATTTTTGGTACATTAAGTAATTTAGAAGGTAGGAATTGGAGGGGGGGGGGTTTAGCTTAGAAATATCAAACTATCCCAGGCAACCCCTTTAAACCATGAGTAAATACCTATTTTTGGTCTGAAATGCGTGGGTCTCATTTAGATATGCATCTGGTTTTAACTCTGGATAATAAAGATGTGATTTTAACTTCCTTAGGAGAGATGAGCGAGTAGTACTCGATCGAGTAGGTATTCGATCGAATACTACGGTATTCAAAATACTCGTACTCGATTGAGTACCACTCGCTGTTCGAATGTAAAAGTTCGATGCAGAACCAGCATTGATTGGCCGAATGCTATACATTCCGCCAATCAACGCTGGTTCTTCTCCTACCTTTAGAAGTCTTCTCCGTGCAGTGTCCCCGCGGCGTCTTCCGGCTCTTCATTCACTCTGCCAGGCATCGGGCCTGGGCAGAGCCGACTGCGCATGTCCGCTTGTAGTGCAGACATGCGCAGTCGGCTCTGCCCAGGCCCGATGCCTGGCAGAGTGAATTCAGAGCCAGAAGATGCCGCAGGGACGCTGCATGGAGAAGACTTCTCGGAGGATCTAGCCCGACCCTCACTCGTGGACTTGGTAAGTTCAATTTGATCGAACGTCGCCTACCCTTGAAACGAGCATTTTCCCCCCATAGACTATAATAGGGTTCGATATTCAATTCGAGTAGTCGAATATTGAGGGGCTACTCGAAACGAATATCGAATCTCGAACATTTTACTGTTCGCTCATCTCTATTCCTTAGTACTAGATATTGTACAGCTTAAGCTCTCAGAAGTTTCTGACAGGGTCTTGTCTGCTTTCCACCCCCTTTGTAAGAATGTTTATGGGTAGTTTAGGGGAGGTGAGCTGCCAGCAATCTTGTGTGCATAGCCAGCTATATCCATTGATTGTCCTATTAGTTACAGCTGGCTATTACCTGGCTGCATTGTCCTGACATCATGATAAGTGTAAGACGTTATTTAACATTGAGCAAAGGAAATGAAATGGTAAGTTTACATCCACTCCTACACAGATAAGTGACAAAGTGAGAATGGCAGCATCGCTGTTTAGAGATTACTATGTTGTTCTTCATTTTTCCCCGTTATTAAGTTTCTTTATTATAACGTATAGTTTATTAAAATTGGGTACAAAAATAACTGCATTGTTGTCCAGATACTTTTTATATGTAGTAATACAGCAATCCACTATATGTAAACTCAGACATATAGTCATGAATAGAACAAAGTTCATTCTCTGTGAACACTATGGTTTTATTTATCAGAACATAATCCAAAAAATCCACAGTATTTCAATTGGGTTGAGATGGGGACTTTGACTGAGCCCATGGAACACCTTGATTCTTTTGTTTTCACCAAACATAACATTATACATTATGGCTCAACATCTCCACTTTGATATCATATGTCCAAAGGACAATGTGGAAATTTATTAAGACTGGCATTCTGTACACCAATCTTAATGAGGTCCTGAACTGGATCTAATTGCACCTGATTTATCAAGTAAGGGCCCGTGCACACGGAGTAAACGCACACGGACCCTAACTCTGTCCTCTTAACCATACAGGAACTTTCCTGTGCAACAGAATGAAAATCTATTAGTCAGGAACTGGCAAAGATTATGCTACAATACGTTTATCAGACCACTGGCCTGCCTTGGTCTCTGCCATGCCAACATGAGGCCAGGGAAAGTGTTTTTTTTTTATTTTATTTTTTTTATCATTTTCACTTTATATTAAAAATCATATTAAAAATTAGATACAATAAAGGTAATCACACTTGCTAATGATTAGGAGCTAGGCTGATGCTAGGCTGAAAGGCCCATCATACTGACAATGGGGAGATATTGGTGCCGAAATTAACAACACGATATCTCCAGCACTGGGGCACATATCAGGAACGTTACAGTGTGCTGACAGCGTACTGAATTCAGCGCACTGTCGGCTTTCTAGTGGTATATAATACCGCACATTGATGAAGACATGAAAGGTCCTCTTTAAACAGTGCAGGGAATGCACTGGCAGGCTATATTGCTGTCCTTTACCCCCTTTTATATATGACACCTAAAGCACTTCTCTACATTTTATAATGCCTGTGATAACTGTATAAAGTGACCCCCACCCCAGACTCCTTTATTACAGCAGTACACTTGTGCACACATGAAAGTCAGTGGGAAAAAACAAGGAAAAGAATATAGAAAGGACGGAAGTGAATTTCAGCCCAGCATTTCATGGAAAGAACGCAGAATAATTTAATGAAGTATATTATAATATTTATTAAAGTCACAAATGTTGTCAGAAAATAAAAAATTGTTTGAAGATTTAGTTACAGTTAAATAATGACACAATGTACTTTGACACGTGTCTGAGGTTTGTTTGCAGATTTTTTTTTTATCATGTCCTGATAGATAAAAACCATAAAATTCAAAGAGGTCAAGAGGATAAGCAGTAAATTGGAGATCGATGGGGGTTCATCCTCTGGGGCCACAATGGATTACATGAGTTTTGTAGCCCAGTCAATGGGAAAGCAAGAGACGGCTGTAGAGAACTAAAAGTTATGGGGTTTGTTAGGCATGGAGCCAAGAACAAATATTAAAAAATGTTACTTACAACACAACATTTCTGATACAGATTTATATACCTGGTAAGACACATTTTATATTTTTATAGTGGCATAACAAAAGTCTTGTGGGCCCGGGTGCAAACTTTTGTCCAGGGCCCCCTACCCCCTTCCTGCAGCAAATTTTTGACAGTGACAGTTACAGGTGCTGCTGCATGATCTCAGATACCTGAAAGGGATACAGTTGTAGTACACACAACTGCAGTTATTAAGATTGGGAAACAGCTGATCTGCAGGGTCCTAACAGTCTAAGAGATATAAACATCAGTGGGTGTCCAACACCTGGGGCTCTTGCTGATTAATTCTGTGAAGTAGTGATGCTTTTGTGAGCACCGTGACCCCTTCCCTATTTACATAACACAGTAATATATGCCCACCAATGGCCCTCACATAGTATTATATGCTCAGCAGTGTCACCCACACAGGATTATATGATGCACAGTGGCCCCTACACAGTAATATACACTGCAAAGTGGCCCCTACACAGTATTTTATACTGCACAGTGGTCCCACGGTATTATATGCCTATCAGTGACCCCCACACAGTATTATATGCTCAGCAGTGGCCTCCACGCATTATTATATACTCAGCAGTGGTCCCCACACTAGTTTATACACTCCACAGTGGCCCCCACACAGTATTATATGCCCAGCAGTGGTCCAAACACAGTATTATATGCTTACAGTGACCCTTACACAGTATTATAAGCCCAGCAGTGGCCCCCACATAGTACTATATGCTCCCAACAGCCCCACTCTGCTCCGGTGCTATTATTATATTCTGGGGTCTCCTCAGACCCTAGAGTATAATAATCAGAGTCCCAGGGAAGGTGAATAAAAATAGTAAACACTAATACTCACCTTGCCTCACCTTTCCTGGTTTACTCAGGCTAGCTTCAGAAACTTCAGCCATCTTCGGACGTACCTGCTGAGGCCTGTGATTGGGCCTTAGTGGGCATGTGGGGGCGCTCTGATGTCATTACACTGCTGTGCCCCATGTGACCAAAGTGATGCTGAAGCCAGGAGAGGTGAGTATATGTATTTATTATTTTCAGTCACCTCTCCTGGACTGCCATATATTGGAAAGAGGCCTAGTGATATGCCAGAGCCCCTTTACAATAACTGTTTGAATAGAAGTTGGGGAACCAGGCTTTCCCTTACTGTTATCATAGTGGTCTGGGGCCCGGTCATCTCCAAATGGCTGCTGGCCCCGTACCCTGCCGGGCCTAGTCGCAGTCGCACCCCCTGCGACCATGATCATTATACCAATGGCAAAGATTGAAAGAAATATGCTTACAACTGAAATCAGCCCAATCTTCAATGTGTAGGGGTACCACAATTTACCTCCTACAGCAGAAAGTGGGGAAGTTCAGGATCTGGCAGCTGGATTATAACAGCCCATCCTTTTTGCTTTTCTGTCTTTTTGAACTGTTCGGATGGGCTGAGTGTGCATGTGTATAAGCAAGTCAGGAGACATAGTTGTCTTAACTTAGTCACATCACAAATGCTCCTTTCTTTGATAATCACATATCATATGCGGATATTAAACGCTTCATTTGTTAGCCGTGCATACATGCAAGCCAACAATAACAAAACTGTACGTGAATGAATAATCGTATTTTCGGTCATAAACATTGTTACATGTAAACAGAATCAACTTGCTAATATCATAGATCCGTGCTCGCTATGGGCAAAAAATAGGTCCGAAATTGGTCATATATCTCGAAACATAAAAGTGCCCTAACGCAGAAAAGGTTAACCGAGACCAAAGACTGAAAATAAATACAATTAAGGCCTTGAACATAGAGAGATTAAGCGTTCCAGCCTCAAGGGGTTTAGATTCCTTAATCAGATTTCTAGCCTAGTGCAGTGAATGAGGGCGCGGGTGCCCTCCCTACAGCCTGGTGCAGGTAATTATTAAACAGAACAATGCCACCAGCCAGCACACACAGGGGGGCTGGAGTCATGGAATGTATTGAGGAGGTGAAAGTAGCAGTGGAGACTGGATGTGTGTGGACACAGCTTGTTACTCCAAAGTCATATAGCCTCTGGAAATCTTGTTTTCAAAACATCCCAAGTACAACTTCCCTCAGCACGAAGCCGTAGTGCCTGGGATGCCAAAGTTCATGGCAGTGCTGTGTTTCTAACCTGTGGATACAATGCAGTGCCAAGCAGGCTGGGTGGTGATTGAAGTTATCTGTAGGTTCCTAGGGGTGTCTACAACTGCAGGTAAGAAGCATCGCACTTCTTATTGACCTTACTTAAAGGGGGGATTTTAGATGTGAACCTCTAAATATATTGGCACTGCATAGAACACTGTAGCTGTGAGGTTATTACGTGTCGACATAGTTTGCAAATCTGTATTCATAATAGTGCCACATATTTAATAATCCTCCTGTACATTTTTGTATGTTACCTATTACATTTTTGTATTCATATAGAAAAGGGGGAATGGCTATTACGTTGTACTATTTGTGCCAGAGTTACTAAAGATCTGACAGTTTTCTATAAAGATGAGTAGTGATGAACTAAACAAGTACAAAGTATTAGGAAATGTGCCCAATATTCATATCTGACTTATGAAAAACCTGCTGTAACCATCTTCAGACATATTAGACATATTAGGCCTCTGTGAGCCAAGAACCTGTAAAATTGCAAGTCAAAGCATGTCTAAACTGCACCTTCACTTGTAATAAAACAAAAGTAGACCAAATGTAACAACCATATATTTTGCTCTGTGCGGTTACCTTAACATCATATACTAGAGGTGTATATGGGGAGGTGTGAGCCCGGGCCACATAAACTCAGTACATGACCTTCAAAGCCGGGGCCTTAAGTTGCGAACACACAGCATTTTGGCAAAAAACATTGTGTATTACAGTACATTCAGTGTGGATGGAAATGCTGCAATTTTGGGCAACATAGTGGCTCAGTGGTTAGCACTGCACCCTTGCTGTGCTGGAGTCCTGGGTTCAAATCCCACCAGGAACAACATGTGCAAGGACTTTGTATATTCTCTCTGTGTTTGTGTGGATTTCCTCCCATTCTACAAAGACATACTGATAGGAAACAAAAAATGCACATTGTGATCCCTATATGGGGCTCACAATCTACATTTAAAAAGCCACTTTCTTGTAAATCACAGCAGGTCGATTATTCTTCAGAACTGCTGGCAGTTTCCGTATAGATATAATAGAGACAGAACGTCTGCAAAGGAACGCAATGCAATTCCACCATGGCCTTTTCCACAGCGTATTTCGTTTGTGGGGCCTTAGCCTAAAAGTCTGTTTTGCGGTCTGGCTTCATACATTGAAATGTATGGGTCCATGGAAAATCCCATTGTCATACGGATGCCATCTATGAAACGTTGATTCAATTTTTTTACAAGTCTGTACATATACAATCATGTGCTTTTAGCCTTATATTCTGAAATAGTGCAGTTCAAGGAAAGCTTTGGTTCATAGAAGTATGAGTATAGATTTAGTGGGCAATATTTGATATTTGGTTAATAGTAGAGTTTCCATGCACTATAAGGAAATATGGCTGATTATTAGTACATGTTATCCCGTACTTGCCAACTGTCCTTGAAGCTTGTGGAGGCTCCCTGTAAAAGGGGGTGACCTCCTGGCCTCCAGAAAGAGCAGGCAAATCTCCCAGGCTGCCAGGGCAGGAATCAATTTATATGTGACTTGAGCACTTTATGAGCATGGCGTTTCCAAAAAGGGGCATGAACAGTACGTTTAATACCCATGTCAAAAGAAAGGCCCATGGTAATATACAAAAGGGCAGTGACTATGTCCAGAATGAAGTCTTGAAGGGATATCGTCACTCCATATGGAGAGAACCACCATTTCGGTTTGTGGAGTCATATTAAGCCATGAGCGCTCCACTGTGCAAAGGAACATGGGAAGAATATGCAAATCTGACTTCCATGATGTAATTAGGATGCCAGTGCCTCAAGAATGCACACCAATAGAGGGCGCTCACTGAGAATGTGCAGGTCTATCTTCCATGATGTAATTAGGAAGACAGAGTCTCAGTCAAGCAACCAATAGAGGGCGCTCCCTTTAACATCATGCCGACCTTCTCAGAGGACTTTGTTTGCAATGCTGTTGGGCTTATACCACATACAGTCTCTCAGCCAAGGACAGCTGTTTCAATGTGTTGCATCTCATCAGCTTGGTGCAGAGAGGACTGACCTGGCAGAGGTGAGAGGCTTAGACAGGGTTGAGGGGATATCGTCACTCCATAGGGAGAGAACCACCATTTAGGTGTGTGGAGTCTTATTAAGCTATGAGCCCTCCACTGTGCAAAGGAACATGGGAAGAATATGCAAATCTGACTTCCATGATGTAATTAGGAAATGCAGATCAAACAGTGAGATTTCAACTGCTATATCATTTGGTCCATTTTTATTCCCATTCAGTACACATCTGCCATCTGCTTGACTGTGAACATACAGATAACACCAATGCATAAAATGTGTCCATTATTAGATTTACTTTTGTATGAAACTGGCCTTAGGCTGAGGACCCACGTTGCAAAACCCAGCTTTTTTGTTGTTGCAGATATTGCTGCGTGTTTTTAAGCCAAAGCCAGGAATGGATTGAGAAGGTAGAAGAGCTTCCTACATATTTCCATTCCTATTGGCTAAAAAAAGCAGCAAAATTTGCAACAAAAAGTTGTGTTTTCTGCAACAAGGGGCTTTAGCCTTAGGGTGTTCCGTACATGCTTCATTGTCCTACATTCTATACCATAGGTAGATACTGGGTAAGGTTAGTTAGTCCAGTAGTGAATAATGCTTCCATTGGATACATTACGGAATATTGGATTATTATTTGCTTTGCATACTTTTGTATGGATGAGAATAAATGGCAATGATTTCTCTTTAAATTATAATGAGAACATCTGGCTGGATCAGGATCCTACTAGTCTGATGATAAATAATGCATTTATAATGATGCTACATCTTTGAGGATTTTGCAAGGCATTATATTCTGTAATTTATTATTTTCATTCTTACCTCCTAAGACCTACGGACGTACAATGCGTACAGTATGACACATAGCTATATTATATTGCTTTATGCTTGGTGTCATGTCAGTATTGTCTTTATAAGCTAGAGACAGGGACCCTGCATGCTACAAATGTGGTTAGAATTGAAGTGATGCCTTAAATAACAATATATAATGAAATGAATAAACTGTTTACCAAAATAGGATGCACTGAGCCTGTACCAAAAATGACTCAAAGAGATTTGATAGCATTTTTTTGATATCCATGGACATTTCACAACGGTCTGCGCCAGGTCTCCGCCTGGGGATCCCGTTCCACATTCCGCTTGAAAAATGCTGAGAAAAAGCGCAGCTTGCATGGAAACCCATCGGAGCTCATGGGGTTTCTGACGGTAACTGCTTTTTTAAGCAAACACCCCGAACGGAAACCCAAACACAGATGTGAACCTAGCCTAAGTCTGCTGATTTTGGTGGAACTGGCTTACCATCTAATATGTATATGATTCAAAAGTCCAATTTAGATTTTGGGGATATAAGTTACCAGTAGAGTCTCTCTCCTTTTCTTCCCTCTCGCCATCCACTACTGTAGCAGGTTTGTATATGGGGAAATTGGGTGTGCCAATTGAGAAACATTGTTCAGCTGGCAGGTATCTAAGGGAGCCTTCACACGGAGTTTACGCTCCGCTCATTCTGAACGTAAACTCGTTCAGAGTGAGCGGCGTAAAAAACAGATCCCATTGACTTTAATGGGTGCTGGCATACGCGCGTATCACATTGAAAGCAATAGGTAAAAAAGCCTCCCATTGATTTCAATAGGGAGCACGTGTATGCTGTCACCCATAGAAATCAATGGGATCTGTTTTAACGCCGCTCACTCTGAACGAGTTTACGTTCAGAATGAGCGAGCATTTACTCCATGTGAAGGTTCCCTCATGTGTATGGCCAGCACTAGTACCTTCACCAGTGATGACATGCACTATAACCAGGAGGTCAGTGGCTCTTTTTAATCCTCTTATGAGTCTCTGTACAACCCTCCTGCCAGTCATTATTCAATAATAACTATATGCAGAAAATAATATATAACATTAAATGACAAGACTCACCTTGTATCAGAGTTTTCAAAATAAACAAACTTTCTCATGTATATAATTATTCATCTTGTGTATAATTAAAGTACAAGTACTCATCACATAATGTGGCCATAATGGCATTGCTGGAAAAGGGCACAGCTAAAAATCAAGGAATGAAAATATCTAAATTTCTTTCAACTCGGTCTCAATTCTTCATCAACGTTTTACTTTGTAATATATTTTATCAGTCTCTTTTCCTCTGGTATCCTCCTACTGTATAAACACATACCGTATATAAATGTAAATGAGAGAGTTGAGGTCCGCAGCTCTTGCTCGTAAATAAAAAGTATATTTTATTCCATTATTTAAAATCTGGCAAAGAACACCATGACAAAAAAGTGAGAAAGAGAGAAAATACAAAAAGTGAAAATAAAAACGCTAAATATCACATCTCTGGCTTGGCTGACGCGTTTCAAAACCGCAAGGGTTTCTTAATCATAGCCTGATGGTTGTCATATGGCAACCATCAGGCTATGATTAAGAAACCCTTGCGGTTTTGAAACGCGTCAGCCAAGCCAGAGATGTGATATTTAGCGTTTTTATTTTCACTTTTTGTATTTTCTCTCTTTCTCACTTTTTTGTCATGGTGTTCTTTGCCAGATTTTAAATAATGGAATAAAATATACTTTTTATTTACGAGCAAGAGCTGCGGACCTCAAGTCTCTCATTTACATTTGGATCCTTTTTCTTCCCTGAGTCCAGAAGAAATAGGTCGTGCACCTTGCATCGGTCGGTGAGTTCCTATATTGGTTTCCTCTTTTTTGATACATACCGTATATACTCGAGTATAAGCCGACCTTTTCAGCACAGTTTTTATGCTGGAAAAGCCCCCCTCGACTTATACTTGAGTCAGGCAGCACAAGACTGCAAGGACCTGCATAAATTAAGTGAAGGGGGAGTGTCCTACAGTGGTTGCTACGGTAATGATATGGGACACTCCCCCTTCACTTAATTTATGCAGGTCCTTGCAGTCCTGTGCTCCTGTGTCTGCATCGAGGAGAGGAAGAGGAGAGTGAAGTGAAAGTAAAACACACAGGTACCTGCTGGAATTACTATGCCTATTAATGTCAGACATTTGCAGGTTATTAATTTAGTGTTAGTAACTCCATGTGCCTTACATTAATAGCAGTTAACCGCATCATGTCCCTCACATTAATCCCTGTGTGTCCCATATAAGGATTACTAATATGTGAGATATATGGAGGTAATAATAAAGTGCCTTAATAATCTTTAATGTAGTAATTATTACCTCCATGTGAGGGACATGATGGGGTTAACTGCTATTACTATGAGGCACATGGAGTTACTAAACTGTAATACACATGACCAGACTTTTTATCTGCAATGGTGGATAAAATTATGGACTATTGCATTTCGATGAGCCCGTACACATAGATGCCGTCGCTTTTGCGGCTGTGTGTCCGGGCCAAATTGATGAGCTGCAACTTATGGAGCAGCTATATGTGTCCTATACCTATCCTATATGTGTCTGCATTTGTAGCCCTATCAATTCATTTTTAATGTAAAGATCTGTGATCAGTTAATGTAATTTCAGTAGTATCTATTTTAATTTTTGAACTTTTCTAGTAGCTGCTGCATTCCTTCTCCCCCCCAGGCTTATACTCGAGTCAATAAGTTTGCTCAGTTTTTGTGGTAAAATTAGGGGCTTCGGCTTATATTCGGGTCGGCTTATACTTAAGTATATACGGTATATAAGATGTGATAGACTGTCATCTTAGGGAGAGATCAGGTTATATGCTGCCCATAGAAGTCAGTAGAGAGGAGAGAAGGAGGAGAGTGAGTTAAAAGCAATAAAATAAGCCCAGAGAAGCTGCTGCAGCTAAAAAGGAGACTGAATGGGGTGAGGATAAAAGCAGAGCGGAGAGCAAAGCTGGCTAGGTGTGCCTGATTCATTAGAATGATACCTCTTAAGGCTGAGTTCACACAGAGTATTTTAGTCAGGAATTTGGTCAGACTTAGGGAGCCTTCACACAAAGTATACACTCCGCTCATTCTGAACGTAAAAGTCGTTCAGAATGAGTGCGTAAAAACCAGCTCCCATTGACTTGAATGGGTGCCGGCATTCGAGCGCTGCCCATTGAAATCAATGGGAGGCTTTTTTCCCTATTGCTTTCAATGTGATACGCGCGTATGCCGGCACCCATTCAAGTCAATGGGAGCTGTTTTTTACGCACTCATTCTGAACAACTTTTACATTCAGAATGAGCGGAGCGTATACTCCATGTGAAGGCTCCCTTAGTTTATTGGTGTCTTGCTTCGATCTCACAAAAGCTGGGTCGGAATCTGTTGCTGATTCTGAGTCGACATCCCCCTGAAAAACATCACTAGATTCCACTTTGTGAAAGAGCACTTAGAATTGTCCAAATTCCAGCATTTTCTGGCCCAATTTAACCACTGGTCCCACAGCAAAAAAGCACTGCGGGAAAAACCGCGGTGGCAACACATTGTGATTCTTCCCGCAGTGCTTTAGACAGAAAGTTTACAAAGGCTTCCTCTGCAGACTTTCTGTTTCAATTACATATAAATTACATGCTACAATTTCCAAAATCGCAATGTTCTTGGAAATCGCCGTGTGTCCGACTTGCAGATCTTACTGCAAAGGGGGCATGGGATTCACTAGAATCACATCCACTTTGCTCTGACTGTAAAACACTGCAATTTTTTCCACGACCTTTTCCCCACGTGGGGCCCCGTCCTAACAGTGTTTTAGTTTTCAGCATTTGCTCAGTAAATCTAGGGAGCAGAGAAAGTAGAAAATATACAAGTGGGTAACACATATAAGATTCATAAGAGGTGTGCTTTTACTGAATTCTCATATGTTGCACGGCTTCCTAGTGTGAGAAGGCGACAGGCAAAGTGCTGGAGTCCAGGTATATCAGCCCCAGGTTTCTGACGTATGTGTGGTCCAGGGCAGATCTGGAGTAGGTCTCAGCCCAGGTGCAGATCCTTGGCTCATTACTGGGCCAGAAAAGACTGCAGCTCTTGCATTCCGGTGCAGTTCCATGGGATGAAAGAGGTGTGTGGTCCTGTAATCCTGAGAGAGGCAATATTGTGCCTGTTCTGTTCATGTGGCTGATTGTAAGCAACACTTATAGTTAGGTTAACATTTCTGTTTATTTAGTTGCTCAGACGAGCAGGTTTTTTTTGTTTTTGCCTGAAGTTAAGGCTATATTGTGTTTTGCTCATTTAGTGCCTGAAGTGAAGGTTTATTTATTTCCCTGTTTTTTTTCTAAATAAACCAGTTTGTTGCATATTTTGTGTCTCTGTCTTGACTGTTTGGATCCACACCACTGCTTCTACTGAGCTAACTTCCCCACACTAGGAACAAAACTTCAGGCAATGAAGGACAAGCTTAATCAAAATAGTACTATAAGCATGTACTATGCGGTGTAACTAGCAATGGCGGGGCTCCGTGGCGAACTTTTGTCATGGGGCCCCCCTTTGACCAACACCAACGCCATAAAAAACACTGTCACTTACCTATCTCCATCACCGCTGCAGTCCTCGGTGGTGTCGGTCATCTTCAATGACATCAGGGCGTCACATGACCTAGGACAAATGGAGTGGGGAGAGGTAAGTAACTGTGTTTTTTTTATGTTCCCTTACCTCTCTTGGGTCTCTGATCATTATACTCGGTGGTCTGAAAAGACTCCTGAGTATAGTAATAGTGTTTGTGGGGTCCGTGGTATCACTTACCAATCCCGGCCCCTTCCAGGATCGGTAAATAAATATGGCTCATTACTGGCTAGAGTTACTCCAGCCGGTAACGGCCTGTTAATAAAAAATGTAAAAAACGCAGTGGTAGCGGCTGTCCCCAGGCCCCTAATGTCCCTGGCCCTGTGACAGCCGCTACCCCTGCTACTCCGGTAGTTACACCACTGAGCATGTGTAAAATTGTTGAACTAGTCTTGATAAACAAAAGGATTTTCCCACAATTGGCACTGATCATTTATTCACAGTCTGAATAGAGCATTGGCGCAGAATGTGCAGTGCTGGACCATTCATAGTCTATAGGATTGATGACAATGGCTGAATATAGCATTTGGCTGGTTTTGTCAGCCCCATAGACACTGAATTGAGTGTCAGGTCGCTTTCTCAACCACCACATCAGAGAACATCAGAGGTTTGAATAACGTAATACTTTTTGGGGCATTGCAGATTTTGCACTGGTGTCCAAGTTAGGCCGGAGCCCCATGGTGCAAAAACAGCATATTAGTAGTGGATGGGATTTGGCATAATCCTATCCACACATTGCAGAAAAAAATCTGCAGAAAAAATGCTACAATTTCAAAAACCGCTGTGTTTTTTGTAAATCGCAGCATGTCAGTTATACCTATGGAAATGCTGGCGTTTTCCATATAGACATAAAAGAGGCAGATAGTTCTCAGAGGAAAACATAAATCTCCTCAAATGAGTGTCATACATTCTTATAGACGGCACTCAATATCTAACATCAGTAATTATTAAGAAAAAATATTCAATTAAAATTTGTGCTACAAAAAGTCTCAGCCTTAGAGGGGTTGTCTGGCCCCAGATTGATTTTTCATCCTGATGAATATAAGTATATGATCTATAGGGAACCCACACAGATCAGCTGTTCTTGCAGCGTCTGGTTACCGGCAGAAGATATAGCAGTGGCTCTTCTGTGGTTCCAATGAAGTGAAGGAGCTGCTCCTATTACTTGTATAGCAGAGCCTGCACTACTACTGGAACACCTGATCTGTGCTTATCCCGTGGATAGGCCATCACTATGAAAAACATGGGGCCAGACAACCCCTTTAAATTATATTACATAATATTAATCCTTGGTTCCTGAATGACCTTTAAATGTTTCATACCTGCTGTGAGATTAAAACTCACAATGTCACAGCTATTTTCCCGGATTTCATTACAAGCCCTACCATAACCATAACAAAAATATGACAATAATGTGGTCAATGTTTGATTAACGATGAAAGGGTTTAAAGGATACATGTGAACATTTAAGTAGAAGCAGAAAGCGACAAGTTTATCCTTTAATCCTTCAGTTTGAACTATCCAGACTCTTTACCCGGAGCAGGACAAAAGCTTTGCATGTAGATCAGTCACCCTTGTAAGTTGGTTTAGAGGAGGGTTTGTCTGTACGTTCGGAAATGTACATACTCGGCATAACTGCGGGACCAGACTTAGGAGGGGGTCACATTTGTGAATAGCCTTCTCATTTGGTTATTATTACATGGGCATGGTGAAAAAAAGTAAATTCATTGAAAAAACATAAACTAACGATATGAGACAATACCGTATATTTATTTATTATACTTGGCATATTTTGATACTTGCTAAGGGCCCCTTTTCTTCCATATATAATACTGTATTTATGTCATGTGTTGGGTCCAAAATGCCTCCCAATCCAATAATTGTGTGGTTTAGGGGCCATCAATAGGAGCAAAAACATACCTTTGTGGTCGCAAACTGATAATTCAATGAGATAAATGTCTTTTTATGGACATACTAGCTGTACCTGCGACTTCGTCCGTGAACCCCCCATCCTTGCGCGAACCATGTGCAGCAAGGCCCGTTGGCCCCCCCCTTTTCTTGTTGCCACCACAGGTCCCTCCCACACCCTCGTGTGGCGGGATCCGGCTCGCCCCCTAGCAGCCACCCACGCCTCCGGCTCTCCCCTTACCTCCCACCTGCGCCCCCCCCCCTTTAGAGCCTACAGTGACCTTCCACATCTCCCCCCTGCCCCCACCACCACCCACCTGTGACCCCAGTCACCCTCCCACCTCCCCCTTCAATCTGTGCAATCGGCCTCCCTCCTACTCACCCTCGGCCCTCTGGTCCCAAACCCCCCCACCAAACAACCCCCCCAGGCCCCCTACCTAACCCCAGCACCAGCGCTTCATCCAAACCACCAACCCCCCCCCCTCTGCCCCCTACCCACCACGTCTCCCCCCCCCCCCAGCCCCCTACACACCAACTCTTGTAACAACCCCCCTTTACTAAGGAAACTGGCGATCACGGAACCCCCCAGCATTCACCTTGTATATGCTGGGGAGGTCTGTGTGTAGTGACCATGACATGAGACAGCATGAGTGCTGTCTGTTCCCGGCCGCACAGTACGCTGGTACGAGCGGCTGTGGGCTTGAGGCCTGGTCGCGCTGCTGCATATTATGCCGGCAGGAGGCAATGTGTGGCCGGCCTGTCAGCAGTGTTGGTAACAGTGGGTACAGGCGACTGTGTGGTTGCGGCCTGCTTGTGCTGCTGCATGTAATGCCACCATTAGGTGATGTGTAGGCGGTCGGCATGTGAGTATTGTTGGGAACATGCGGGCAGCCGCCATGTTCAGGTAAGTGTCCTTGCGCACTGGCCACGCCCACATTTTGGCGGTAACCTATGGGTCCGCTGTGCTGTATCCCTATCCCGCCCCCACACCACCATGCACCAATCGGAGCTGCGTGTCACTACCTGCGCTGATGTCATGGCAGGGCCTACAGCGGAGCCGGAGCCAACTTTTGAGGGTCGCGGTGGCGATTTGGGGTGAGTGAGACACTTTCAAAGTAGCCTATGTATCCTTCCTGGCCAATATATAGGTGTGTGTGAAATTTCAAAGCAATCCATTCAGCCATTCGGGTTTGATTGAGGAACAAACGTCCAAACACACAAACCCATAAACATCCAAAAAACAAATTTTCACCTTTATAATATTAATAGGGTTTTATGGACCGATTGACTATACTTATCTGCGATAGCTGTGGCACAGACAGAGGCAGCAAATGTCACTCACTGCAAAAGGGGCAGTGTTAGGATGTGAATTCAGAACAAGGTCAAAGTACTTTTAGCTATTGTCAGGGTCTGGGGTTGCTAGGCAGTTGGCACAGACACAAAAGGCTCCAAAATGTCAGTAAAAAGGTAGAGTTTTATTCACTCCATCAAAAAAAAAAATGCAGCAGCAAAGAATACAATACAAGATAAGTACTTGCCCATCTAGGCTCTAACTAAAACATGAAGTGCAGGTGGCCTCACCTATAATAGCAAGTTCACATACATAGGACACAGCTCCAGCAGCACGACCTTCTTAGTAGCTTTCCTTCCAAGCTCTCCTCAAGCCTGCTCTTTCAGCAGACTACTTAAGCCTCACTAATGAGAGCAACCCTCAACAGGCGAGAAGCAGCAGGAGCGTCCAAAAGGTGTGGACTGGAGGGGGATGGAATGACAGGTCCCACTACCAACCTACCTGCCATTCCTAAAAAAAATCCAGCCAAATACACAGCACTTAACAAAATGCTCAGCAGACAAACGTTGTCTGCTGATAACAACTACTTCTGGACTTTTTCTCATCTCACCCACCTGAGTAGTCTGGGTGAGATGTACATCCCCTCCATTACCTGACCAGCCATCGGCTTACACTATCTAAAGGAATATATTGCAATTCAGGCCTGCCCCTGGTTCTCTTGCATATCCATAAAAGCATGACTGTCTCTTCATTGATTTGTGGCAATATCATTCTTTATTTATTGTCACAAGTATGTGCAGCCAGTTTAGTTAGACTGTGCACTTGCGGAAGGTGACCCCTCATTCACATCCGCGTTTGTATTCCATTCGGGGGAGTCCGCATAGGGACTCCCCGAACAGAATACCAAACCCATTTGCAAGCGGTGTGCAGTAAAAGCACACGGATCCCCATAGACTATAATGGAGTCCGTGTGCTTGCTGCCAGATCTCCGCAGGGAACATGCGGACAGGAAATTAGTTCACAATCTACTTTCCTGCCTGCATGATTCATGCGGGTAGCGTGCGGCAAGCACACGGACCCCATTATAGTCTATGGGGTCCGTGTGCTTTCACTGCACAGCGCTTGCAAATGTGTTTGGTATTCCGTTTGGGGGATCCCCATGCCGACTCCCCAAACAGGATACCAAACGCAGATGTGAACGAGGGGTAACACTGCATATGCAGCAGTTTCATAGCTTTCTGTCAAACCCCAAGTACAAAAATAGAATGTAGCTAGAGCATTAGAATCAAGCTAAATACATAAACCAAACTTACTGCGACTGAATAAAGGAAAAAACATAAATACACACCCCGATGAACCCACCCTAACTGATGTGATGAAGTCCATAAGCCAATGCCACAAGTCAATAGCCTTCCAGGTTGGGGTTCTTAGAGAGGACATATTTGTACTCTACCAAGACATAAAGAAGATCTCTGAAAGAACTTCTGGCCAGGTTAGTAATGTGGAGACTGTGATCATTCCAGTCAAACAAGATATGGGCAACCATGCCAAAGAACTGGAGGCTGTAGAAGCCAAGCAGGATGATCTTGAAAATCACTTTTATGACCTAATAATTAGAGATGAGCGAACAGCGTTCGACCAAGTACATGTTCGATCGGATATCAGGCTGTTCGAGACGTTCGATTCCAATTGAACACCATGTAGCAACTTCATTAAAAATTTGATACTGAAACCAGTGGAGAGAAAAGTCATCTTTGCAAGACTTTCCTCTCCCCCGATTTTAAGCAGATTCTGTGGTAGAGTCTCCAACAACTCCAACGCAGGTGTGAATCCAGCCTTAGTGCTACTTAGAACAACCAAAGGAGGTGAAGAGATGGCTGGATCAGCATCAAGGACTACTTCACCCTTGTAGTGAGTGAGGAGTCTTCAGTGACGAGTCTTCTTTGGGTAGCGTGAATATAAAGAAGTGTGCAATAATATATATATCTATATATGTATACTAGCAGGAGTACCTGGCTTCGCACGGGTATATTTAATTTTTTGTTTGTGTAGTAGCCCCATAAGAATTGTCCTGTTTTGCAGCGGTATATTTTGTATGTCGTTTGTGTGTGTGTGTCCATAAGTGTCATGTGATCATGTGTATTTCATTTTGGATACCAGTGAAAAACCTGTGATTGGTTGTTATGGATAACTGGAGTAAAGCTGTGTGATATGACTTTGTGTAACAGTGTCATCCACAGCACCCTACCCCTTTAAAGTTGACATACAGCAGTGCCGAAAAATGGCTGGGTTGCTATGGAAATCTGGAGTGAAGCTCGGATGTGTGGTTTTCTGTGCAGAGCCACGTATCTAGTCCTCCGGCGTGTGGTACTGTGGTGCATATTTAATCCTCCGGCGTGTGGTACTGTGTACTGAGGTGTATATCTAATCCTCCGGCGTGTGGTACTGTGTGCGGAGGTGTATATATAATCCTCCAGGATGTGGTACTGTGTGCGGAGGCGTGTATCTAATCCTCCAGTGTGTGGTATTGTGTGCAGACGCACGTATCTATTCCTCCGGCGTGTGGTATTGTGTGCAGAAGGATGAATCTAATCCTCCAGTGTGTGGTACTGTGTGCAGACGCACGTATCTAATCCTCCAGCATGTGGTACTGTGTGTTGACGCGCGTTTCTAATCCTCTGGCGTGTGGAACTGTGTGTGCTGACGCACGTATCTAATCCTCCAGCGTGTGGAACTGTGTGCTGGCGTGCAATATAATCCTCCGTCGTGTGGTACTGAGTGCAGAGGTGCGTATCTAATTCTCCAGCGTGTGGTACTGTGTACTGACACATGTATCTAATGTTCTGGTGTGTGGAACTATGTGCTGACCTGTGTATATAATCCTCTTATGCGTGTATCTCAGTTTGGATAACAGTGTTGGATTGTGCATGTGGAGTAGCCATGTGTATTGCAGTTGGAATATGAGTGAAAGACTTGTAGGTTTGTATTTGTTTTGGGAATACTGTATCTCTGGAAAGGTATCTCTGAGTGAGTTGAGGCCCAGTCTTAAACCTTCCTGGACACCGAAAGTATCTGCGTGCCAAATTTGGTGAAGATTGGTCCAGTCGTTTGGTCGCGCATAAAGAACAGACAGACAGAGACTCATTTTTATAATATAGAGAGATATATCTGCGTAAAACTAAGATCTTTCAGTATATGCAAACCTTCTATCCACTGTAGTAGAATACAATTCCCATATTAATGGTTATCTCCAATTGGCGTGACATTTTCCTGTTTTATTTTACGTTACCTTGAGGCTTTTTAAATATCTCCAATTTGTTCTGGAAATTTTTCTTACACCTATGTAACACATAGAATGAAAAACAATTCAGTAACCACAAGTGATAAGAAACATGTGCAAAATGGATATTTTTCTTCTAAATTTTGAGCCTTGGGGTGAAACTGTAGCGCCAGCATTTGGCAATGAAGGCATTTTGTGGTGATACAGCGCAGTTTAGCTTGGCCTCCGGAGAAACAAAGATCTTAGCTTTCTTTGAGAACCATAGAGGTACATGTGTTACTCATTTATGAGTGTAATAAACACCACAAGGTTCTTGACTCTAAGAGTGTTGATTGTATTTGTGAATTACATACTATGTCTAATGTCCGGTGCTTTATCTGTATATTACGCTGTTTCCCTGATTTGACATAGGTATTCTCTATGTAAATAGATGGAGGAAACACGCAAACTTTGCTTCAGCAATCCATTACTGGAGTTTATGAACACTATGGGGTGTTGAAGAGAAATGTAAAAATAAAATGATGTGTGTAAAATAAAATGGCCTTAGTAGCTCAGTGACTGTAAGGTAGTATTAAGTTAGTGTTAGTTCATAGGTGGCTTTACCGAGATTACATCAATCTCAGCACATAATTCAATGTCTCTTTTCTCTGTCTCTCCCACATATGACTGAATCTTTACTTTTAGTATGAGATAAAATGGCTTGTGGAAATGTTAAATAAAGACCTACTTCATTAGACAAAGGAAGATTTGTGCTTTTTTTTCTTTTACGTGGTTTGAGGGTTCACAAAATTGATGATCCATCCGTAGGGTAGGCCATCAATATCAGATCAGTAGAGTTCAGGCTTTTGATAAGAATTAGCAGTTTGAAGACAGGAGCACTGCAGCCTCTTACTTGTCTACTAAGGTTGAGCCGATCTTGACTTTTCAGGATCGATTTTAAAATCCGATTTCTGATCATTTTTCATTCGAACCCGATCTCGATCCCAATTCCGATCCCAATGTAAGTCAATTTTTTACTAATCGGAGATCGGATTTTAAAAACAATCCTATTCACTATACAGCATGGAATCTAACAATTGAATGCTTTAATTGTTAGAATCCACGCTGTGTAGTGATTTTTTTTAATCACTAAGTAGCCAGAGGATTTTTTATTAATTCTCTGGCTACTTAGTCCCCCCTGGTGTCCACTTACCTGCAGAGATGGCTGGTCTGGTGCCTGGTGTTCTCGTTCGTCTTCACCTCGCTGCCCCCTGCCTCCCAGGTTAGGAGAGAGTGGGCGGGTACTGGGAGGGGAGACGTCACATCTCCACACCCTGTACCCGCCCACACTCTCCTAAACCACTAGCCCCGCCTTCTTCCTAGCTCTTTAAACACTAACCTGGGAGATGGGCCAGCGAGGCGAAGAAGAATGAGAACACCGGGCACCGGACCAGCCATCTCTGCAGGTAAGTAGCTACTAGAGATGTTAGCTAGTCTCCCATTAGAATGAATGGACACAGCCGGCGCGCAGGGGGTTAAGGCTGTGTTCCATTCATTCCTATGGAACCACAGCGAAGCCTTCACACTGAGTATACACTCCGCTTAGAATGAGTGGAGCGTATACTCAGTGTGAAGGCTAAAATTGTTAGCTTTTCCCACAATGCTTGGCCAGTAGCAAAGCATTGTGGGAAATACTCACCGATCTCGATCCCACCTAAAAAGATCGTGTTCGGAATTCCGATGGCGATCGTGAAATTTTCTCGATCGCCGATCAGAATCCGATCTTTTCCGAACACGATCGCTCAACCCTATTGTCTATACATCATCTACCTAGTGGCGAAGTATATATATACAGTTAGGGCCAGAAGTATTTGGACAGTGACTCAAGTTTTGTTATTTTAGCTGTTTACTAAAACATGTTCAGAAATACAATTATACAGTCCTATGAAAAAGTTTGGGCACCCCTATTAATCTTAATCATTTTTAGTTCTAAATATTTTGGTGTTTGCAACAGCCATTTCAGTTTGATATATCTAATAACTGATGGACACAGTAATATTTCAGGATTGAAATGAGGTTTATTGTACTAACAGAAAATGCGCAATATGCATTAAACCAAAATTTGACCGGTGCAAAAATATGGGCACCTCAACAGAAAAGTGACATTAATATTTAGTACATCCTCCTTTTGCAAAGATAACAGCCTCTAGTTGCTTCCTGTAGCTTTTAATCAGTTCCTGGATCCTGGATGAAGGTATTTTGGACCATTTCTTTCTACAAAACAATTCAAGTTCAGTTAAGTTTGATGGTCGCCGAACATGGACAGCCTGCTCTCAAATGATCTGAAAACAAAGATTGTTCAACATAGTTGTTCAGGGGAAGGATACAAAACGTTGTCTCAGAGATTTAACCTGTCAGTTTCCACTGTGAGGAACATAGTAAGGAAATGGAAGACCACAGGGACAGTTCTTGTTAAGCCCAGAAGTGGCAGGCCAAGAAAAATATCAGAAAGGCAGAGAAGAAGAATGGTGAGAACAGTCAAGGACAATCCACAGACCACCTCCAAAGAGCTGCAGCATCATCTTGCTGCAGATGGTGTCACTGTGCATCGGTCAACTATACAGTGCACTTTGCACAAATAGAAGCTGTATGGGAGAGTGATGAGAAAGAAGCCGTTTCTGCACGTACGCCACAAATAGAGTTGCCTGAGGTATGAAAAAGCACATTTGGACAAGGCAGCTTCATTTTGGAAACAAAAATTGAGTTGTTTGGTTATAAAAAAAGGCGTTATGCATGGCGTCCAAAAAGAAACAGCATTCCAAGAAAAACACATGCTACCCACTGTAAAATTTGGTGGAGGTTCCATCATGCTTTGGGGCTGTGTGGCCAATGCCGGCATCAGGAATCTTGTTAAAGTTGAAAGTCGCATGGATTCCACTCAGTATCAGCAGTTTCTTGAGAATAATGTTCAAGAATCAGTGACGAAGTTGAAGTTACGCCGGGGATGGATATTTCAGCAAGACAATGATCCAAAACACCGCTCCAAATCCTCAGGCATTCATGCAGAGGAACAATTACAATGTTCTGGAATGGCCATCCCAGTCCCCAGACCTGAATATCATTGAACATCTGTGGGATGATTTGAAGCGGGCTGTCCATGCTCGGCGACCATCTAACTTAACTGAACTTGAATTGTTTGTCCAAAATACCTTTATCCAGGATCCAGGAACTGATTAAAAGCTACAGGAAGCGACTAGAGGCTGTTATCTTTGCAAAAGGAGGATCTACTAAATATAAATGTCACTTTTCTGTTGAGGTGCCCATACTTTTGCACCGGTCAAATTTTGGTTTAATGCATATTGCACATTTTCTGTTAGTACAATAAACCTCATTTCAATCCTGAAATATTACTGTGTCCATCAGTTATTAGATATATCAAACTGAAATGGCTGTTGCAAATACCAAAATATTTAGAACTAAAAATGATTAAGATTAATAGGGGTGCCCAAACTTTTTCATAGGACTGTATATATATAATATTGGCTGAAAGTGAACACTCCCAGCTGCAATATGAGAGTTTCCACATCCAAATCGGAGAAAGGGTTTAGGAATCATAGCTCTGTAATGCATAGCCTCCTCTTTTTCAAGGGACCAAAAGTAATTGGACAATGGACTCTAAGGGCTGCAATTAACTCTGAAGGCATCTCCCTCGTAAACCTGTAATCAATGAAGTAGTTAAAAGGTCTGGGGTTGATTCCAGGTGTGTGGTTTTGCATTTGGAAGCTGTTGCTGTGACCAGACAACATGCGGTCAAAGGAACTCTCAATTGAGGTGAAGCAGAACATCCTGAGGCTGAAAAAAAAGAAAAAATCCATCAGAGAGATAGCAGACATGCTTGGAGTAGCAAAATCAACAGTCGGGTACATTCTAAGAAAAAAGGAATTGACTGGTGAGCTTGGGAACTCAAAAAGGCCTGGGCGTCCACGGATGACAACAGTGGTGGATGATCGCCGCATACTTTCTTTGGTCAAGAAGAACCCGTTCACAACATCAACTGAAGTCCAGAACACTCTCAGTGAAGTAGGTGTATCTGTCTCTAAGTCAACAGTAAAGAGAAGACTCCATGAAAGTAAATACAAAGGGTTCACATCTAGATGCAAACCATTCATCAATTCCAAAAATAGACAGGCCAGAGTTAAATTTGCTGAAAAATACCTCAAGAAGCCAGCTCAGTTCTGGAAAAGTATTCTATGGACAGATGAGACAAAGATCAACCTGTACCAGAATGATGGGAAGAAAAAAGTTTGGAGAAGAAAGGGAACGGCACATGATCCAAGGCACACCACATCCTCTGTAAAACATGGTGGAGGCAACGTGATGGCATGGGCATGCATGGCTTTCAATGGCACTGGGTCACTTGTGTTTATTGATGACATAACAGCAGACAAGAGTAGCCGGATGAATTCTGAAGTGTACCGGGATATACTTTCAGCCCAGATTCAGCCAAATGCTGCCAAGTTGATCGGACGGCGCTTCATAGTACAGATGGACAATGACCCCAAGCATACAGCCAAAGCTACCCAGGAGTTCATGAGTGCAAAAAAGTGGAACATTCTGCAATGGCCAAGTCAATCACCAGATCTTAACCCAATTGAGCATGCATTTCACTTGCTCAAATCCAGACTTAAGGCAGAAAGACCCACAAACAAGCAAGACCTGAAGGCTGCGGCTGTAAAGGCCTGGCAAAGCATTAAGAAGGAGGAAACCCAGTGTTTGGTGATGTCCATGGGTTCCAGACTTAAGGCAGTGATTGCCTCCAAAGGATTCGCAACAAAATATTAAAAATAAAAATATTTTGTTTGGGTTATGTTTATTTGTCCAATTACTTTTGAGCTCCTAAAATGTGGAGTGTTTGTAAAGAAATGTGTACAATTCCTACATTTTCTATCAGAAATTTTTGTTCAACCCTTCAAATTAAATGTTACAATCTGCACTTGAATTCTGTTGTAGAGGTTTCATTTCAAAACCAATGTGGTGGCATGCAGAACCCAACTCGCGAAAATTGTGTCACTGTCCAAATATTTCTGGCCCTAACTGTATATATATATATATATATATATATATATATATATATATATATATATTATAAGGTGTCTCACAGCTACTGTCAGAAAAGCTTTAGATCCCCCAGATACGCCAATGCCCAACCATCTTGCCTCCAATATTTCAAGCTTCACTTCTTGTATGAGTAAAGTTGACATTTCTAGCGTTCATTTTTTACGCTTGTCTTTTGAATTTCATGATAAACCATTATAGTTTCCTGCAACATTGAAATACGATAATCATTTAAATCAGTTTTTAGTGGTGAATGTGTAGTTTGGCTGTCACCTGCATTCTCGTCACATACATGGAAAGAGTATACAGTACAAATATATAGAACATAGTGTAACATTATGCCTACCGTGCTTCAATACATTTCATTGCACAAATGAAACATTGTGTCATGAACTGGAAATGTAAAGGCTGAATGGCAAAGAATACATTACAGTCTTAGATTGACAGGTCATTAGAAAACACCAGGAAATGTGTTAATCTCTACAGGATTCGAGGCCACTTGTGTCATTGAGAGGTAACACAATGTAATGCCATCATCACTCCATTGCAGATTACCTAATTGTCTCTTATTTGAGGTTTTAGTGCTGCGGTGTTAATTGGAGTGTGATGAGAGAAATTTGACTAGGATCTCAATTGTGAATTGCTGAATGCAACCTTTGACCTTTTGCCTTCCAGCATAAATTTGTGTATGTCCATTAAAAGCCTATTCGGCTTGGCCTCAGGTTTATTTTTGCAGATGGGCTGAGTATTATCTAATAGTACAGGTTACCTTTGCCCTGCTGTCTCTTTTGAATTGTAAAATCACCCATTTATGTTTGAAAAAGGTGTATAAAAAAATGAGTTCTCCTTACTGGACTAAAGAGACCTGGACCTCCAGCACCACCTGCAGAATTGAGGCAACCCTGTAGGTCAACGTCCATGATTTGGTATATAAGAGAAACCATAAAAGAAAAACATACCCAGCTGCTGACAGCAGTATGGGGTTCAAACCCCTTATCAATGCAGAGCAGGGTAACAGTTGGCTGTCGTTTGGGGGTTCTATGTCTTTTTGTAGGTATACAATGAACCCCTACTGGTCCATGTCATTGGCTCCTTAGCTAGCCAATCTATATTCTGTTCTGCACTGATGGGGAACAAGAACCCATAAATAGATGGGTGTCTTTTATTGCCACC
The DNA here is from genome assembly GCF_031893055.1 of Leptodactylus fuscus. Taxonomy (NCBI): domain Eukaryota; kingdom Metazoa; phylum Chordata; class Amphibia; order Anura; family Leptodactylidae; genus Leptodactylus; species Leptodactylus fuscus. The sequence continues at coordinate 67,921,036 of NC_134274.1, read as the reverse complement.
TATTGGATGGTAACAACCCAACTTTTAAGGAAACTTTGTAATGTTATTTGGAATATAAGCCAAGCCAAAAAATTTCTTCTAAAAGGAAAAAGACACCCATCTGTGGATATCTATTTTGGGGTTCTTGTCCCTCATCAGAGCAAAACAGAATACAGGTTGGCTAGATAAGGAGCCATTGACATGGGCCAGTATGGCTTGGCTTATATTCCAAAGAACAATAAAAGGTTTCCTTTAAAGTTGGACTTGTTGGGTTGCTACCATCCAATAGGTGGTGTAGTAAAGTGTATGGTAAAGAGGTCGAGGGGGTGTATATCTCACCTGGTTTCCTCAGCCAGGCGAGGTGACAGAAATCCGGAAGGATAAATGCGGCTCTAGCAGAATGTAGTGTGCTAAGGCTCTTTATTAAAGTTACATGGGCTGGAGAACAGGTTGGCAGTGGGAGTCTTCCAGTCCACACTCGTAGTCCAATACAAGTTTATTCCCTAGTCCCAGGTGCTCACAGGAAGGAAAGGAAGCCTGGTAAAAAGGGAGAACTGACAGGTTTGCAGCCAGAGTTGGAGAAAGCATTCTTGGAATAGTTTGTACAGTTTGGTTGCTACATTTGGTGACGTGCTTGTTTGACCTGCTCTAGTTTAGTGAAGTATGCTGGTGTATAGTTAGAGCCGGTTAGGCTCAGGTTCTCTTTTGTTTTGTTTGCACTGTGTTTTTTCTTTATGTAGATTGTGAGCCCCACATAGAGCCCACAATGTACATTTTTCTCCTATCAGTATGTCTTTGGAGTATGGGATGGAAATCCACGCAAACACGGGGAGAACATACAAACTCCTTGCAGATGTTTTTTTGCCCTTGGCAGGATTCCAACCAAGGACTCCAGCGCTGCAAAGCTGCAGTGCCAACCACTGAGACATCATGTGGCCCCCGTTTGTACTGTGTTTTTGTGCAGAAATTACTGAATAAAACACCCCTGGATTTGAAATCCACTGCCTGTCTGAACTGTGTCATTGCCGACCCCCATAGTGTGAGCTGGACCCCTTAAAGTGGCAGTAGATGTTCATTATTCCTTTTCATAGCAATGTGAACTAACTTGCATACCTTTTTTTTGCACTCCCCCATTTATGCGGTCACAATTATGGTATGCATGCTGCCATCTTTTGATGGAAATTTCATTCATTACAGCCGTCAATTTCAGAGACATTAAAAACTATTTCTATTATGGAAGAACAATTCCTTTAAGGAGCCTCTCTTTCAATGTTCCCACAAGGCTATCAAAAGATTGTAACATGGATACAGATTCTAACACAAATATAGGCCTGAAACATCTGTCGGTCTATGTAGTAGCAGCTATTCCATTTTTATCCCCGGGGTGGATGGGTCCACCAGAGTACAAGATGCTACAGAGATTCAAAACAATAATGAAAATGAAAGGTTTACCAAGGCCACTTCAATCTGGATTGGAAGCCAATTACTTGCCACTAACATTAATTACTGTTTTGATTCCTAAAAAACCTCTAAGACCTTATTGAAGTTATGTCTGATTGTATTACAATTAAAATGCAGTTAAAAGTGGTTCTGATCATAGATGTTGGACTCAAGTAGCTCTAGCTGAGTTCTGGATATCTCATATGCAGCAGCATAATTAGGAGAGGTTCACATGACTATTATAGAAGTTTATTTCTCTCATCCATCATAGAGCCGTTAAACACAATGTATTAGAGCAGTGGACTTAAAGAGAACCTTTCACGTCTTCTGGCACCCGCTGGAAAGCAGACAGTGTGTGCCCAAGTGCCAGAAATATTGGAGACATTAGTTATCTCTCCACCATCAGAAGTGCGGGCCTTACTGCCCCCTCCACACAGTACATAGCCCTCTACTGTCAGAGGGGGCGATCCTTACCACCCAACAATGATGCAGTAAGGCCAACCCTTCTGACGGTGAAGGGATATCAGTGCCAAAATTAATGGCACCAATATCGACCCAGGCGCACATTGGGAAAGCTGACAGTGTGCTGAATTCAGCTGTCAGCTTTCCAGCGGTATATAAAACCACAGGTACCAGAAGATGTGAAAGGAGCTCATCAGTGTTTGCGTCCAGTTGTCTAATTCAGGGATAAGAGCAATGACCTTCACTAGTGATAGTGTGAAGACACCCTTATTATGACATACTATTCTTTGCAGATGAGATAAACATGATCCAGTAAAACCATGTTTTGTGGTACCTATCTGCGTTGCCCTTAATTGATATTACTAGAGATGAGCGAGTAGTGAAATATTCGAGATTCGATATTCGTTTCGAGTAGAGCCTCAATATTCGACTACTCGATCGAATATCGAATCCCATTACAGTCTATGGGAAAAAATGCTCATATCAGTGGAAACCAGTATTCGACTAAAGGAGAGTCACCAAGTCCACGAGTAGCAGGAGGAGCACTGTGCAGTTAAAGGGGTTGTCCCGTAGCAAGGATCCTATCTATACTGCTAGCTTATGTGGATTTAAGACTTTTTCTAAATACATTGCTTTATGAAAACTGCTTTGTTTGGCCGCTATCTTAATTTATTCACTTCATTTTTTACATGCGTTTCTATGACCACGGGCCCCGGACCACGGGCTTATCTGCTCAATCCCTCAGTGATGTAGCTGCCTGCTCTCAGAGGAGGAGGGATGGGCTGAGTGCTCAGCAGCAGCTCTGAGCTGTGTATGTCTCTGCCACAGACAACAGAGCTCCTCAGATAGGGGAGGGGGGGAGATGAGAGCTCTGAGATTTTTTAACTTTTTATCTCCTGCTCTTCCACTTATCAGCCGGTTTAATTGAATTTGACTGATAAGGGCTGAGATAAGGAGTCCCGTACCTCTGTATGTATTACAAACTGACTCAAATCCAGCTCTGCCACATCAGCTTCTACCAGTGGTGAACCTAGCCTCTCTGCTGCCTGAGGCCGACGATCAAAAGACGCCCCCCCCCCCCCCCGTATTGAGTTGGGGGGGAGGGGGGGGGGCTTGTTCATCTTTTGATCGTCCGCCGGGGGGATTGGGGGTGCTAGCAGTACCATTACAATGAATTACATTACATGCAATGTGATATTTTGTGCAGTAATACTCACCGGAGACGTCTTCCCACATTTCCCTTTGGACCGCCATGACCACTTCTTCCAGCTGTGACTTGACTCTGTAAAGTTTGAAACACAGACATCTTTGACTCCTCACTTCTCCACACATCCAACCCCTATATATATATATATATATATATATATATATATATATACACTATATATATCCCACAGCAGCCCCTGCAGCCTATATTATACAGTGGCACAATAGACTGTGGGGCTTAATAGAGGTTGCAGGGGGGTCACTGTGGGGCATAATAGAGGTTACAGGGGCCACAGTGGACCCTTCAAGCTCTATTATGCGCCACAGTTGCAAACCCATGAACTATTATTATACTCAGGGGTCTTTTCAGACCCTGAGTATAATAATCGGAGCCCCAGGGGAGGTGAGGGAACATAATAAACACTGATACTCACCTCTCGGGATCCGGTGTTACTCCTAGCAGGCTTCGGTCCTATATGGTAATGTGTCAGACGTCACGTGGTCTGGGATATTACCATATAGGCCCAAAGCCTGTGCTAGCAGTAACATATAGGCCCAAAGCCTGTGCTAGCAGTAACAGGCTATTACTACTAGCACAGGCTTCGGGCCTATATGGTAGTATCCCAGACCATGTGATGTCTGACACATTACCATATAGCCCCGAAGCCAGCTAGGAGTAACACCGGATCCCGAGAGGTGAGTATCAGTGTTTATTATGTTCTCTCACCTCCCCTGGGGCTCCGATTATTATACTCGGGGGTCTCAAAAGACCCCCGAATATAATAATAGCGGCAGTGGGATTGCGGCCTGGCCCTGCCTATTCACTACCGCCCGCCGCGGCCTAAAGTACAAGGGGAAGCGGGGGCGGCAGTGAGCAGGTCCGGGTTGGTAAATAGGCCGCTGCCTGCTGGTAGATACTCCAGCAGGCAGTGGCCTATTATAAACCAAAAAAAGAGTTATTATACTTACCGACCGACTGCGCGCTGCTTCTCCCGCTGCCGCATCCTCTTCTCTCACAGGATATCTGGGTATCAGTGTAGGTGGCGTGATGACGCCACCTATGCTGATACGTAGATGTCTGAACCAGCGTAAGAAGAGCGGCAGCTCTCCTTGCGCTGGTTGTGAGGGGAAAAAAAAAAAAACGCCCATCAGCTTCATACTGTGGTAATGCATTTACAACCAATCCCTCATTACTGACTGCAAGCATAGCAGATAGCAGAGCAAGTGAAACTCCGCCCACCAATGTGCCAAAAAAACAGGAAGTGAACAGAGTGCAGGTTGGTGAACAAGGGTTATGGGAATACACCTTTAAAGCACACGTACCCCATAGACTATAACGGGTCCGTGCGCTTTAACTGCACAGCGCTTGCAGTTGCGCTGATATTCCTTTTGGGGGGGGGTCCTCCTGCGGACTACTCCCAGATGGGAGGCAAACGCTAATGTGAATCTACTCGTCCTGCAGAACCAGCATTCGGCAAATCAACAGGCTCTTCTTTGCTAGTTGGGAGAGCTGGCAGCTTTCGGTTATGCAGGAGCTGACTTTTTCTCATAGGAACACACTCGGCTCTGCTACATCAGATGGGCTGACCGGCACACGGTGTAGTTCAGCAGAACTGGCTCAACACTGCTACCAATAGGAATGCATTGGCCAGCCTTCGGCCAATCAGCGCTGGCTCTGCCAGAGGAGGCGGAGTCTAAGGTCGGACCTGAATGGAGACTGGTGTGGAGCGATCTTAGACTCCGCCTCCTCCAGCAGAGCCAGCACTGATTGGTCGAATTCCGTACTCTGGCCAATCAGCACTGGCCAATGCAATGACAGGGATGACAGGGATTTCCATGCAATCAGCCCATCTGATATAGCAGAGCCAAGTGTGTGATGTAGCAGAGCCGAGTGTGAACACTCGGCTCTGCTACATCTGATGTGCCGGTCAGCCCATCTGATATAGCAGAGCCGAGTGTGCACACTCGGCTCTGCTACATCTGATGTCCCGGTCAGCCCATCTGATATAGCAGAGCCGAGTGTGTGATGTAGCAGAGCCGAGTGTGCACACTCGGCTCTGCTACATCTGATGTCCCGGTCAGCCCATCTGATATAGCAGAGCCGAGTGTGTGATGTAGCAGAGCCGAGTGTGAACATAGGAATCCATAGGAATGCATTGGCCAGCGCTGATTGGCCAGAGTACGGAATTCGACCAATCAGCGCTGGCTCTGCCGGAGGAGGCGGAGTCTATGGTCGGACCTGAATGGAGACTGGTGTGGAGCGATCTTAGACTCCGCCTCCTCCAGCAGAGCCAGCGCTGATTGGTCGAGTTCCGTACTCTGGCCAATCAGCGCTGGCCAATGCATTTCTATAGGGAAAAGTTAGCTTGCGAAAATCGCAAGCTGACAGGGATTTCCATGAAATAAAGTGACTTTTATGCCCCCAGACATGCTTCCCCTGCTGTCCCAGTGTCATTCCAGGGTGTTGGTATCATTTCCTGGGGTGTCATAGTGGACTTGGTGACCCTCCAGACACGGATTTGGGTTTCCCCCTTAACGAGTATATGTTCCCCATAGACTATAATGGGGTTCGAAACCCGTTCGAACACACGAACAGTGAGCGGCTGTTCGATTCGAATTTCGAACCTCGAACATTTTAGTGTTCGCTCATCTATAATAAAAAGTGATCAAAGCAATAGCATTTCCCGAAAATGGTAGAACTAAAAAGTACACCTGGCCCCGCAAAAAAAAGATGCCCTATGTATCCCTGTACACAGACGTATAAAAATGTTGCGGCTGTTGGAATATGGCGACTTTTAGAAAAAGAAATTTTTAACACAGTTTTGGATTTTTTTAAGGGGTCAAAATGTAAATAAAACCATATAAATTTGGTATCCCTAGGGGGCCACACGGTGGCTCAGTGGTTAGCACTGCAGCCTTGCAGCACTGGAGTCCTGGTGTTCAAATCCTGCCAAGGGCAAAAAACCATCTGCAAGGAGTTTGTATGTTCTCCCCGTGTTTGCATGGATTTCCATCCCATATTCCAAAAAGACATACTGATAGGGGAAAATGTACATTGTGAACCCTATGTGGGGCACACAATCTACATTTAAAAAAAAAAAAAAAAATTTGGTATCCCTGGAACCATACCGAAATACAGAATACAGGGGACATGTCATTTTGGCTGCACAGTGAATGCCGTAAAACCGAAGCCCGTAAGAATGTTGCAGAAATGCATTTTTTCTTCAAATCCACCCCATTCTGAATTTTTTTCCCTGCTTCCCAGTACATTATACAGAATAATTAATGGTGGCATCATGAAGAAAAATTTGTCCCGCAAAAATTAAGACCTCATATGGCTCTGGGAGCGGAGAAATAAAAAAGTTATGGGGTTTAGAAGGAGGGGAGTCAAAAACGAAAAACGAAAATCAAAAAATGCCATCGGCGGGAAAGGGTTAAAGAACAGTTAAAAAAAAGGTAAAAGATCAAATAAGATCAAATTCTATCTATATAGAATTTCTCATTAGTAACACCCATCAAATATTCTTAGAATATAGCTAAACCTCCATTGACTTGAACGTCATAAAGGGCTGCATTACTTTTATTATTTTTGAATTGGAACTAACCACATGACTTATATGTTATTGATCTGATGTCACAAAATATAGGTCTTGTGCTATTTTTGCTTTATTTGTGCTATATACTGCAATGTATGAGGGATCTATGAGAGTGTAGGCTTAGGGAACACAGAATCATATCCATGCCATTTTGCTTTTTACTCTGTTTATCTGCCACAAATCCAGCTAAATGTACATCTGCTGCTGACTGTCAGGTTTCCTTGTCTGTTCAAATACAGAATGATAAGAAGCCATTCATTCACCATGGGTATTAATCAATTGTCTAAGGAACTGGTGTAATATCACCTTTTTCCTGTGTTGACTGGTTGTTGTTGTTGTAGTTTTTGTTAATTCCTAGTATAGCTTTACTACCATTCATCACTCATGTAGAGATTCGGTCAGTAGTTCCACTCTGTTATCTGCTATTATCTCAGACAATTAAGTCACATGTCGATGTCATAATAACAACTTTATCCCGTAAAATTAATGAGGTTGTTCTTGATGTTGAACTAATTACATACAATGTTGTTTAGGCAGTCAGTCAGGTAGTTAGTAAATAACATACTTAGGCTAGGTTCACATCTGCGTTGGGATCTGTGCAGTTCTGAGGCACCAAAACAGCGATTGACCGCCAGAGGAGAGAAAAGTCTTGCATACACCAATTTTTGGCGGTTTCTACAGCAGCCTTCAACAGTCACTGAAGATCACCTGAAAAGCTGTTGTCCATGATAACCATTTTTTTTTATATTAGTCCAAGGAAGGTAAAATATTTTTTTTTAAAAAAACATACTCACCTGTCCCCGGATGTGGTCCTGCTGCTCCAGTATTTTCTTCCAATCAGTGGACGTCCCATGTCCCCTTCCAATCAGTGGCCTCAGGAAAGGACACGGGACATCACTGTGTCACAGGAGCAGCAAGATGGGACCATGATGGGAGACAGCAGAGCCGCAGGGACAGGTTTTTTTGTTTGTTTTTTTTCCACCTTTCCTGGACTCTTTAAGGCTAAGGCCCCATGGGACAATTCACAGCACTAAAGTGATGTGGGAAAAAAAACGCAGCAGGAACGCATCGCTGTTCTTCCCGAAGCGCTTTAAACAGAAAGTTCACAGAGTTTTCTTCCGCGGACTTTCTGTTACAAATATGTCTACGGGAGGGCCGCCGGAGTTTCCATAGATGTAATTGACATCTAAGGCTATTCAGGCACCGCTAATCTTATTTTAAACCCCGTTCCTGTTTTAGTATAAAACTATAAAAACATATATATAATTCATACCTCTGCATGCACAGGGGGCGGTTGAGCACAATCCGACGTCATCTTCGGTCCCACCTTCCTCCGCTTTCTTCTTCCAGCGATGTCCTCCTGTCCTGGCTCTTCTCTGCCTTCATCTTCTGTTCTTCTGGCGGGTGTCATTCAAATCCCGCGCGTGCGCAGTAGCGCTCCCTCCGGAGCGCTACTGTGCACGCGCCGGCGTCATTTTTGTTGTAGTTCTAAGTATCCCTTAGAACTATGTGAGCATGCGCAATACGCTTGCGAACGTCTTCATTCCGGAAGAACAGAAGATGAAGGCGGAGAAGAGCCAAGACAGGAGGATATTGTTGCAAGTAGAAAGTAGAGGAAGGCGGGACCGAAGATGACGTCGGATCTTGCACGACCGCCTCCTATGCATGCAAAGGTATGAATTACATATATGTTTTTATAGTTTTATTTTAAAACGGAAGCGGGGTTTAAAATAAGATTAGCGGTGCCTGAATGGCCTTTTTAAAGGCTATTCACGCATATGTGGGGCTCATACAGCAAAATTTTGCTGATAGAGCCCCTTTAAGAGGGCTGTCCATTTTTGTCTGGGCATCCCCTTTAAGTTCACAACAAAGGACCCACAGGGACCCTATTGTCTATAACAGGGTTTGACAGCTATCCATTATGTTTTTACAGACATCACTTGATGTAAAAGTTTGCGCCTGAGTCAAAACATTTTGGCATTCACCTGCCGCAATTTTACACTGCTTCAGACTGAGCACAATATAATCTGTATAGTCAGTGTCAAACAAGTTTAGTCTATGTTATTGTCTATGGTTGAGTTACAAATGCAGCAATGGTTATATGGTTTATCAGGTTTATGGAACTGAATTGTATGGTCTTATAGCGCCACCTGCTGTCTACAATATATTACTACATGAATTATTATAGTAATAGAACAGTGTTACAATGGTACCTTTTACTACCTGCAAATCATTTCCTATAGCACGAATACTAACCTGTATACTTTACCTTATCTTTACTGACCTTCTTACATTTCTTTTAGTACTTATAGGGGTTGGAATTGAAACTCTGCAACAAGGACAATTTCCAAGTCTGGCCTATTATTTATTGTGAGTATTGGTTGTACTATGATATGTGGACAATATATTGAATTCTAAGATCTTCTTCTTTATAGAGAATCCATAATAGCAGTGTATGGTAAGTAACAGAGTGTTTCTCAATGTATACTTATGAAATAAGGCTTCAACATATGACACCAAAGAGGCAAAGCGTTTCATATGAAGCCTATAGGGTTTCATCCTACTAATATTATAAAGGTGAAAGTATGTGTGTTTGGATGTTTGTGTGTTTGGATGTTTGGCTGTTTGTTCCTCAATCACACCTACACCGGCGACCAGATTTGTCTGAAATGCGCACATACATACCAGGGTCCCGGGTTGAACGATAGGCTACATGGAATTCCCGTACACCACCACAATTCACTCCCGTGCCCGGTGCTTCTCACGGTTCAATTCGCTGCAGGACCTGGGATGATGTCATCCCAGCCCTTTCAGCAGCTCACCTGATTGGGTGCCGCTTCTCTATGTGGGCGGAGTTATCGTCCGGCCGCCGTCCACACCAAGATGGCGTCTCTGAGAGGTCCGGAGTGTCCTGCACAAGGGCCTCTACTCTGGGGCAGCAACAAGTCCATACACTACCCCACCTGTGTGGCATTCACCACGGGACTGCAGTACTCTGGCCGGACAGGGGGTTGCCTGCGCCGCGCTCTGGAACGCCGGTTCGGCCAGCTGTCCTGCAGCGTCTGCCATCTCTGGACACTACAAGTCGGAACATCAGTGCACAGGAAGCCCAGAGTGTGGTGAGGACGGGACCACAGGTTGGTAGGGGGAAAGGGGACACACGGTCGGCAGGGTCTGGTGGTGGGAAAAGGGGGCACGGGGTAGGTAAGACAGGGGAAGGGGGCATTGGGTAGGAGGAAGGAGTGACCACATGGGGAAGCGGGTAGGGACAAAGGAGGGTTGCGGGCGCCAGGAGGGAGACCAGCTAAAGAGTTCCAGCAGGGTGGGGGGCAACGGGGTAGGTAAGAAGGGGGCATGGGGTAGGGGGGAAAAGGGGGCACGGAGTAGGTAACACGGGAGAAGGGGGCATGGGGTTAGGGGGGAAGGGGGCACGTTCCTGGGGGGCAAAGGGGCAAGGGTAGGAGGAAAGAGTGACCACATGGGGAAGCGGGTAGGGAGAAAGGGGGGTGGGAGGGAGAGGAGATAAACAGTTCCAGCGGGCCACAGGGTGGGCCCCGAGGGTCCATGGACCCACAGGTATAGGAAGGGCCCGCTGTGGACACAAGGTAAAGGAACAAGGCTGCGCACCGCTCCAGGTGGGTCCCACAGGGGGTCGGGGTTCCGTGGACGGAGTTGCGGGTAAAAGCTAGTTGTCAATAACTTAGAAAAGATTTTACTGGATACCTCTATATAGAATAGTATATGTTAGTATTCATTTACACATACATGGATATACCTTGGAAGTTCAAGTGTAATATGAAAACATTTTTCAGATTATAGTTCCAGAGGATACACCCGTAAATGTGACTGAAAGTGTATGTGTAATATGTTGTAGTAGATTTTATTTGATGGACCTGTGTCTCCATCCAACCTCATTTACTGTTAGATCCAAACATCCTTACAAACATGCTAGAAGAACACTTTACTATAAGAACCCTTCAAAATACCAGAAAATATATACTAAGGCTCTGTTCTCATGGAGTAACACTCCGCTCATTCTGACACGTAAACACGTGTCAGAGTGAGCGCTGTAAAACAGAATCCCATTGACTTCAATGGGTGCTGTCTTACACGCGCTACACGTTGAAATCAATGGGAGGCTTTTTAACCCATTGATTTCAATGTGTAGCGCTTGTAAGACGGCACCCATTGAAGTCAATGGGATTCTGTTTTATAGCACTAACTCTGACACGTGTTTACGTGTCAGAATGAGCGGCGCGTTACTCCGTGGGAACGGGGCCTAAGATGGTATTCTAGGACTAACATTGATAGCCTATGCATAGGTTAGATCATCAATATCAGATGAGGTTCTGACTCCTGGCACCCCCACAGATCAGCTGATTGAGGAGTCTATGGTACAGCAGAACTAGAACAGTTCCATACGTTGTGTAGTATATATATAATACTGTTAGTACAATAGTATACTTTTATAATGTTTTTCCTTGTTGTGATCTTCAGATTCTCTTCAGTAGCAGTGGCCATCTGTGAAGGATCTTTCTTCCTGCACTTATTCTTAACACGCTGCTTCAGGTAATCTTTTGCGCTGTACTGTCTGTGTGCTGTGTCATTTTATAGTACCGTATATATTTTAACATGGGGGAGATTCTTTTATATATCTACTAAATGACTTATAACTATCTCAATCTCCATGTAAGCTCCATAGTGGGCGAGACCCTGATTGTAGGGCAGACAATAAAGCAGACATTACACTGCATTGTAATAACCATCAATGTTTCATATCTTGTTTTATCACTTTAAGATGTCAAAAGGAGCCTCGCCTATATGTGTGCTTAGGGAAAACAGCCCGGATGGGAGGATTCCAAAAGTTTGTAGCCTATGGACTCCTCTCTGTGGCATGTTTCCTTCACCCTGTCCTAGTGTGGCATGTCACAATTCCAGGTAGGTCTTATACACATAAATTACATTGATACAGCAATGGTATGAATAGTAGTTTTGTTGATGTACGTAGTTAGCACATTCTATACCGATATTTAACCATATGTACAGTTGTTTGTTACTTTATGGTCCAGCCTGAGATTTTTCTAATTGAGACCATACAAAAAATTTCCTAGCCTTTTGCACTATGTGAGCAATACCGTCTGTTAAAATCTCTTCCTTACTGCCGTCCTTATGTGCCGTTCATTGTGTATATGACTTCACTTGCTAGACACAGCCACCAGGAATGTGATGTCATTGATGATGTAATAGTATTTGGCTAAACTTTATCGACTATCAGTGTAAGCCGTGTACCGAGGTGGGCTCCCCAGGATACAGCGAAGTCACGAACAAAGGAAGTGAGTCCAATTCAATTTAACCAAGATAGGACTTTACTTAGTTTAGTTAACCTCTTTTGTCCAAAAGAACACTCCCAGGTATTACATTTACACAGCCTAGAGGCTGGGACCCTGGTGTTATACAGCACGGTGCCCACTAGTGTGGCCTTCAATATACTCCAAGCTTTTACCTACCTGTAGGCTGCGCCTATGCAGCTGCCTGTTACCTGTTATTACCCTATTACACAGGAACAATTCAGTGTGTGTGACACAGGCATCCGGCGGTGTAACACCAGGGTTTACAATCTTATCACAATACTACTAAATTCCCCCCAAACCAAGTACAACTAAGCAAGTATAATGGTTAGTTAGCTTGCAAGCCAAACAGTGTAAAGTTAAACTAAATGTTGCTCCCAGACTTCCTTACAAGTCCCTCTCTGGGAGATATAACTCTGTAGATATCCTCTGTGACTTAGTCCTTTTACCAGACAGGTGGATAGGTCACCAGTATTGCAGCCTGGGGTGATGATTATACCTAACTAACTAACTACAGGCTTTTTACTCAGTCCCAGCAATATGGTGCCAAACTTGCAGTGTGGTGCGTGCACGCTTACTTCTGTTGGGTACCTTTTAGTCTCTGTTAGCATCAGGGTGAAGAGGAGCTCCTCGGACAGCATGCGGTCTCACTGACAGTCTCACTTCTCAGCCAAGTCTCTGACAGTAATCTTCTCCTTAGGATGGTGTCTGGACAGACTCTGAAAGTCTCAAATCCTCAGCTATTCTTGCTGTGGCTTCTCCCTCCAAGGACCCTCTCTGCACAGTGATGTCTCCACAGCTCTCTCTTCTCCTCTAGAGTCCAGCACACTCTGACTCAAAATGGCTCCTAGAACCTTCCTACAACGATCAGGGTCTCCACATCAATCTTCCAGGGGCATACAGCCTTTTTCCTTTTACTTGTTATCTTGCAACAGCGACCTCTCGTGGTCAAACAACAAAATGTCAGGTTATGAAAACATCAACTCAATTACACATTGCACATTCACTACACAGGGGCTGTTTCACCCTCTTACATCAGAGCAGCCAGGAGAGGGTGGGGGCTGGTCATGACCACCAGAACAGCCAGCACCTGCTTGACACATCTAAAGGATCACAGCTGTGACTAGAGGCAGCAGTAGCATGGACAGGTAGACAAACACATTTTTAAGTATTTTAGCCTCTTCCCTTCCTCCATTAGACAGGCATTCTTCCGTCAGTGGTTATGATGAACACTGTCGGCTAGCATCATGGTAGATGCATAGGCAGAGTGAGGGTGCGTTCACACGATGTAACGTGGAGCGCAATCTGGCACGTATACATGTGCCGGCAGATGACGCGCTCAAAATGCTCCCATTCATTTCAGTGGGAGTTAGGAGCGTATACGCCGCAATATTTTGTGCCTGTGATTTAGCGGCATACATGCAAACGTGAACGTTTTTGAAAAATGCAGCTTTTCCACAGTGTTTTTTTTTCCCGCAGTGTGGAGCTAAGATTAGATAAAATTGCATTCACTGTGCTGGTAACTGTAAAGCTCAGTGTTTTTTTCCACTGCGTTTCCGCAATGCCCAAAAATGCTGTGTTTCCACCCAGTGGGCCTAAGGGTCCCTTCACACAGAGTAAATGCGCTAATTTTGGCAAAATACACATGTAAAGAATGCACGTGTAAAAATAAGACTCCCATTGACTTCAATGACATTTTACACGTGTATTTTGACATGTTTTTTACACGTGTAAAAAAAATGTCATTGAAATCAATGGGAGTCTTAGGTGCAACCCTATCAGCGTACCTTAGAACTGATGGGAGTGTCGTACATTTTAGAGTGCTTTCACACAGAGTTATGCTCCGTGAATTTTGTCCATTTTACACATGTAAAAATACATGTGTAAAATGTAGTAAGCCATTGAGTTCAATGGCTTATGTGCGTATTTTTGAGCTCGTATTTTTGCGTGCAAAATACGCGTGTAAGCCATTGAACTCAATGGCTTACTACATTTTACACATGTAAAACGGACAAAATGCACAGAGCGTAACTCCGTGTGAAGGCACCCTTACTGCAACTGCTTAAAGGGGTTTTCCCATGACGCTTGTTCACTAACCTGCAACCTCTTGTGCTCTCTTCACTTCCTGCTTTTTTCGGCATATTGGTGGGTGGGGTTTCACTTGATTGGTTGTAAATGAATTACCACAGTGTGAAGCTGATTCAGTATGCATTACATATAGAGGTAACAGAGTCCCTATCTCAGCCCTTATCAGCCAAATTCAATTAAACCGACTGATAAGAGCTCAGAAATCCTGGAGTTCTCTGAGAAGCTCTGCTACTTAAAAGACACAAACAGCTCAGAGCTGCTTTGATCGTATACTTTGGTTTCACAGCAACAGCTTCCAAATGCAAATGCCAAATCTAGAAACAACTCCAGATCTTTTACCTGCTTAATTGATGATGGATTAACAAAGGAGTAGCCCAAGCAGCCCTTTAAAGGGGTTGTCCCATCACAAGGATCCTATCTATACTGCTTGTTAATGTGGATGTAAGACTTTTCCTAAATACATTGCTTCAGCAAAACTGCTTTGTTTGTCCACTATCTTACTTTATTAAATTTTTTGTGGCCACAGCCCTGACCTGGCTGCTCCTGAGTCAAGTGATGTATTTGCTGCTCTCAGGGGGGAGGGAGGAGTGGCTAAGTGCACGGGAGCGAGCCTGTGTATCTAGCTATTCCTGTGTCTACACCACATGACCTAGGTCCTGCACTCAGATAGAGGAGCTGCTTTCATTTCTTCTGTTCTCCCAGTTATCAGGCTAGCTAATTCCGTTGTGTTCATTATGGCAGAGACAGGCAGTCTCTGTATGTAACACAGAATGGAGTTGCTGCTGCCTGTACTTCATAGTCCAATGTGGGTGGGCGGAGCTACACATGAATTTGGGGGCGGAGCTAAACGGCAGGTTGCCTGTGAAACCCCGCCCACCAAATGATGCAAGAAATCAGGAAGAAAGAAGATTTTACAAGAGTGAAGACTGCTGAGTATGTGAGGTGGGAATACCCCTTTAAATAGCTTTTGAGATAATTGTCCAATTCCTTTTTGGTTCCCTGAAAAAGAGGCAGCTACATATTCCAGAGCTGTAATTCCTAAGCCTTTCCTCCAATTGATCTCATATTAATTATATAACTGTATCTTGAATATAAACAACTAAAATGCCGACACTGTTCAATCTAACTGATCTAACTGAAGATGCCCATATTTATATTTGCAACAAGCTTGTCGTTATAAGCTGAAATATTACTTTTTTATTGGATATTTAATAAAGACAAAGTTTTTATGCCACATGGAATTGGATGATTCGTGATTCGGTTGGAGCTGGAATTTTACATATATTACAGCCCATACTTATATATTTATTTCAAAGAAGCTGAGCAGCTGCAATCTGAAACTCTGTACAACCCCTTTAATGGAGGAAGAAAAGAACACAAAATAAAGACAAAATCAGAACCGTAATCGCCTGACAGATAATTAAATAGCTGGTTTCCAAGCAGGGCCATTTTAACACATTGGTGGGCCCTGTGCTAGTGTCACCACCACCTAGAAATACCTAACCTGCACAAATTCTAATACCTCCCGATCACCTCCGTATACTATAATGCCCCTTAGTGGCCCCATAATACCCCTCATAATGTCCTTTTCCAGGTTGCCCCCTCATTTTAATTTCCCTCTCACAAATTCATACCCCCCAACCCCCTGTTTGCCCCCACATTGTCATGTATCCCCTCCCACCCCCAAGTTGCCCTCATACTGTCATGTACGCCCTAGGTTGCCCCCACAGTGTCATTTTCCCCTCAGGTTGCCTTCACAGTGTTATGTTCTCCTAAGGTTGCCCCCACAGTATCATGACCCCCCAGGTTGCTACCAAAATATCATGTCCTCCTACACTGTCATGTTCCTATCTAGGTTGCCCCCACAATATCATGTCCATTCACAGTATGTTCCCTACAATATGTCCCTTACAGTGTCATGTCCCAACACCCCACAGGTCCCCTCCACAGTTTCATGTCCCCCACTGTATATAATAAAAGGGGGGAAAAAAAAAAAACAGACCTAAATACTCACCTTTCATCATTTCCCCCTTCACTCTTGTCTCTGGTCCCAGAGTCTTTAAGATGTAACAGGCGTGGTGTAAGTGACGTCACTACATCGCTCCTCCTGCTCCCAGGACACTGGCAGCAAAAACAGTGGCTGGTTGGTGAAGTAGGGAGCGGACGGCTCCCTACTTCATTACTGTCTGCAACTTATCAACGTCCCAGACACTCATGAGTTGATACAGCCTGGACCAGCTGCCCTGGACAGTGGGACAGATAATGCAGAACTGCCCACTGTCTAAGGGCTAGTTCACACGTGAACTGCCCGCGCGGGTTTTGACACAGAGAGAGACGCGGCGAGCCGCGTCTCTCTCTTGTCAAAACCCGCCCGCCGCGACCATCGCTGTCGCGGCTTAACCCTCTGCTGTCGGCTCAAATGAATGAGCCGACATAGGAGGGAGCTGCCGGGGGCGGATGCCGCGCGGCTGAGCCTGCGCGGCTTCCGCCTGAAGAAAGGACATGTCCTTTCTTTTCTCCGCTAGCAGCAGCTTGCCGCTAGCGGAGAACAGAAGCCCGGCGGTCTCCACAGACCACCATTATAAGGGGAGGTTTTGGATGCGAAATCCGCTGTCAAAAACCTCCTCTTATACTCACGTGTGAACTAGCCCTAAAGGAGGCCCCCACTACAATAGGGCAGAGTGCAAGTGCACCATTGGCCCTATGGTAAAAGCGGCCCTGCTTCCAGGTTAGAGAAAGCTATATGAGACCTATAGGTGGCTATCTTGAAACATATTTTTCTCTCCTCAGGGGGAGAGCTATTTTACATGCTATTCCCAGAAATCATTGCTCTAAAGACTCAGTCCAAGTTGGATCAACAACTACATAATGTTGCCTTCACCAAAATACATTCTGAGGATACAAATCAGCTTCAGTCACATGCTTTCCCCAATGTAATTCTTGCATTTTTTGTCTTTTTCTGCACATCTGGGTTTACTTTTTCTTTGCAGGAGCTCCCCTCAAGCGCTAAATATAAGTGTATTGGGCAAAACATCAAGGCACGCTGGTACAAAATTCTGTTCATCTCCAAAATGCCTTTGGTGGATGGCATAACTATCTTTTTTTTTTTCTTTTTTTTTTATATGAGCAACATGTATAAATGATATAGCAACATCTAGTTTTCAGCATACCCTTCTTATATTGATTTCTGGGTAACACTCATTCACCCTTATAGGTAAACTAACTGGTTTCCCATGAAAATAATACATCCAGCATAGGTCAGTCATTGGAACTGGCCCAGTATGTATATATATATATATATATATATATATATATATATATATATATATATACACACACACTCATCAATTCTCTTTATTTCCTTAACTTTTTAAAATGCATTGACAAAAATGAGTGGTAGTGTGGAAGTAGATTGAAGAGTTCTGGGCTCTATGATAGCTGCTTGATCAGAGCAGGATACATACAGCATAGACTCGGCAGCACATTATCCTATCTGGCATTTTTTATATTGTGGTGCATAGCTACCCGTATATACTCGAGTATAAGCCGACCCGAATATAAGCCCAGGCCCCTAATTTTACTACAAAAAACTGTGAAAACTTATTGACTTGAGTATAAGCCTGGGGGGGGGGGGAATGCAGCGGCTACTGGAAAATTTCAAAAATTAAAATGGTCGGAGTTTTTGGGTGCAGTAGATGCTGGGGAAGGGGAGGGGGTGTTTTGGTTGTCTGTCTGCCCCTTCCCTGAGCTTGAGGACTATTCCCCCCCCCCCCCCACTTGGAATTCAGCCTGGCTGAATATAGCGTATCTGCAGTGCTCCTATTAACCCCTTCCTAACGGAACAGGAGCACTGCAGATCCCCTATATTCAGTAGACAGGGAACTTTCAGACACAGGATACCTAATGTGTCTCACAGTAATTTTCTACTTTTGTGTGTATTGTAGGGAAAGAAGTGATTTAGAACTTTTATTTTTTTTAATTTTTTTTTTTTTTTTTGCACCATTTCATGGGAGATTTTGTACATTGACATTGTGGCTGGTCATAGACACTGACTCGAGTATAAGCTGAGGGGGGCTTTTTCAGCACAAAAAATGTGCTGAAAAATGTGGCTTATACTCGATATATATACGCACACACACTAATCAAATCTCTTTATTTCCTTAACTTTTTAAGATGCATTGCCAAAAATGAGTGGTAGTGTGGAAGCAGATTGAAGAGTTCTGGGCTCTATGATAGCAGCTTGATCAGCATACATACAGCATAGACTCGGCAGCACATTATCCTAGCTGGCATTTTTTATATTGTGACGCATAGCTAGCTTATTATATTAAAAGGGTTTTCCAGACCCAAATGGAGTTTGTCACCAGTATGCGATTCATAGAGGTTAGGTGGCCGGACAAAGTTGTGTACTTTCACTACAAAGGTGGATATTGCTACAATATTGCTTGGAATAGGATTGTAATATTTTGCTGTTTAACAGATAGCTAGGTCATACAGATAAGTATGTTATACCCAGTACTGATCTTTTTTTCTATCCTTTCATAGGAACCATGCTAGTTGTTACGGGCATTGCTTATCTTGTCTTGAGTAAGCGGAAGAAGAATAAAGATAAAGAGGGTGTTTCACAGGTAGATTATTATACTGACCCATCCACCACTGCTGTTGCCCTAACAAGAGCTGGAGATACAGAACAAACATACACCTTCACTGGAAATCTTAAAGAAAAAAGGGAATCTCTTCTTACGCAGATGAGAAGCATTCTTAAAGTAAAAAAGGATCATCCTCCACCCAAGAGCCAAGGACTTGACAAAGGTCATGGGGATATTTCTATCGATGTATCTTCCAAGAGAAAGCAAGTGCATTTTGAAGAGAAAGTGATCAAAATCATCCCTGTGGAGGAAGGCATCCTAGACGAGCAGGACAGTGAAGTGGAGGATACCACCTCCGACACAGCTCCTATAATAGTCTCCGAACCCAAACAGGCAGCCAGCACTTTACCCATGACTCCTGGCATCTTCTAAGGATCTCAGTTCAGACACACTCACACTTCAAAGTGAATATTCCTGTTGAGGTTCTAAACAAGACTGTGAAACTCCAATGAACTTTTGAGGACTACATGACCGCGAGAATCACAGCAATTTATTTACCAAGATACTATGTGGAAGATACCCTCTGATAAAGAAGAGTGCCTCTCAATATGTGTTCACCATTACATACTGTAAATAGACATATATGGTACTGTGGAATAATACTTTGTGAAAGACAATAAGGGTTAATTCACTTTAAGATCAAAATTTTATAATATATCATGGTTCAGTAGAGTTAAATGTCTGAAATGTGAATCTTATACCAAAAGAATTAGTAAAATATTACGGATTGATTTTTTTTTTTTTTTTTTTTACTGTGTTGTGGTAAACTTAATTTTTTTTTAAATAAAATTATTAAAGATGAGCGAACACTAAAATGTCCGAGGTTCGAAATCCGATTCGAACAGCCGCACACTGTTCGACTGTTCGAACGGATTTCGAACCCCATTATAGTCTATGGGGGGAAATGCTCGTTTCAGGGGTAGGCAAAATTCGATAAAATTATACTTACCAAGTCCACGAGTGACGGTCGGGCTGGATTCTCCTTGAAGTCTTCTCCCGGCGCAGCGCCCCCGTGTCTTCTTCCGGCTGGAATTCACTCTGCCTAGGCATCCGGCCTAGGCAGAGCCGACTACGCATGCGTGGTCGGCTCTGCCCGGCCCGACACCTGAGCAGAGCCGACTGCGCATGCCTGCGCATGTGCAGTCGGCTCTGCCTAGGCCGGATGCCTAGGCAGAGTGAATTCCAGCCGGAAGACGCCGCGGGGACGCTGCACAGACAAGACTTCTAAAGGTAGGAGAAGAACCAGCGTTGATTGGCAGAATGTATAGCATTCTGCCAGTCGACGCTGGTTCTGCATCGAACCTTAAACTTCGAACAGCTAGTAGTGTTCGATCGAGTACGAGTATTTCAAATACCGTAGTATTCGATCGAACACCTACTCGATCGAACACTACTCACTCATCTCTAAAAATTACCATCTATAGCAGAAGTGTAACTTGAATCTCCTGGACCTTTGGGCCTACTGGGCTCCTCTGTTGCCCCTATAGCTATGCCCCTGTATATAGAAATAAAACTTCAAGTTGTCAAGTCTCAATCCTGCGCTTTGAAATCTCAGACATGCGCAGTAACGATCCCTTCTGAGCGCTACTGCACATGCCAGAGCGCCATTTTCTTGTGCGCTTTCCTCCATTGTCCACAAGAAAATGGTGCTCGGGCATGTGCAGTAGTGCTCAGAGGGAGCGTTACTGCGCATGCCCGAGATTTCAAAGCGCAGGATCGAGACTACAGAGAATGGAGGCAGTTAAACCTACGGAGGAGGAGGGCATTACAGGAGCACAAGCAAAGGAGGAGGCGTTACACAGGTTTGATGCAGGGGGGTGCACGATGGCTTGGGAAACGCCCAGAGTGGAGAGGTTCATTTGCATATTGGTTTTACCGATATGTTAAAAAAAAAAAATAGGGGGTCTTTTCAAAATCTAGCAGCAGCACCTGAATAGCCTTTTTAAAGACTATTTAGGCATATTACTATCTCAAATGACGATTTCCAAATGATAGAGCCCCTTTAAAATGTAAGTTATAGATTATAGTTTTCTCTACTATCAACTATATAAAAATTTCTCAAGATCAAAAAAAATGTATAAAACTAATTTTAAAAAAATCAAAGAAAGGCCAAACATGTATAATAAATGTGTTTCACCTGTAAAAATCACAAACGCATTGAAAACAATATGGCAGATTATCATTTGTTAGGATCCGGAGCAAATGCACAGGATCAAATGAATGGAAGTCGGCAGATACTGTTGTAATTCTTTCTTTTGGCTGACAATTATTTCATGTCTATGTGCAGCTTAGTGATATGTTTGATCTGATACTACTTCACAATGGCTGTGGATATCTGTGAAAGCCAAGAATAATTGCGGTGATCCCTACAACAACCAGATGTTTGCTTTTATTTCCAAAACTGCACTATGAAAGTGATGGTGAGGACATCATTGGTCGCATAATTGTCCCTAAATGTTTGTGGAAAATAATGTTACAGACATCTGCGAGTTAAGTCTACTCATTAAGCTCTTCTTTTTGCTATGTCAGTGGGAAGTCTATCTCTTGTATATCAGGCTAGTTTCTAGAATGGCTTCTTATACATTATGTGGGGAAGGTAGCTCGGTAGAAGCAGTGGTGTGGACTCAAACAGTCGAGACAGGGACACAAACTATGCAGAAAACAGATTTATTTTGGAGGAAAAAAACAGGAGAATAAATAAACCTTCACTTCAGGTACAAATGAGCAAAACAAAATACAGCCTTAACATCAGAAACAATAAAACAAATTCCTGCTCGTCCGAGCAAATAACTAAACAGAAGTAATAACATAACTATATGTGTGGCTTTCTACCAGCCACACAAAAAACGCAAGCACAAATTGATTTCACCTGACCCAGCCACCTCCTCATCTTCTGGATCTGTCCTGAAGTGCAGGCTCTGCAACCTTTTATGGGCCAGTAACAAGACTCATGGACCCACACCTGGAGCAGAAAGCTATTCCAGACTCGCACTGGACCACACAAGTCAGGAATCTGTGGCTGACATAGGAGGACTACAGTACTTTGCCTTTCACCTTCTCACAATACTCATTTGTTTTCTGTTTGACGGTAACTGTAACTATAGGTATGAAAGAATCTTCTAAGTGTCCTGGAGATGTCCATACACCTTCAATAGCTTTCAGACGACTTGTTCAGGTGTCAGGTATTGATCCCAACAACCCTATACACATATGTGACCGAGGGCGTATTTGTTTCAGAAGGTGATACTGGAATAATTTGCTGCCAGTCAACGGCCAGGGCGAACAATGTTTTACCCCATATCATCTAGTGAGGGAGGGTTGGGAGACATCAACCCCCTCCCCCATACACATTAAATAGTAAACCAGTCCGGAAATCAGAGGTTTCAGCTGACTTTTCTATAATGCCTATGAGTGTATTAAAAGTTTTTTTTCGTATGCCTACATATGGGTACAATTGATCTACAGATGTTAAGAGTGAGGAAGAACATCACTACAATTGTTTAACTTGGATCAGCATGTACACATCAACAGACACCTACAAAACATATGGGAACATCGAAATCATAAAGAAAAGCTGTAATGACAAGTAAGAATGAAATATGACTCAGTTGTATAGAGCAGGCCAAACTAGCAAATGTACAGAGTACAATCAGTACGTGCTTACAACATATGTAGGTTCAGGGATTTGATTCACTATAGACATCGGGGGGAAAACAGTTGTTGTTGAGTTCAGTAACCCAATGCACTATACTTAAATGAATAAGTGACCACCAAAGATGGGATGATGGATTTCATCGGGTCAAAGGTTGCTTTATAAATGAAAACAGGATGCAGAATCTTGGCCCAGGAATGAGAAGAGGGAAGGCAGACATAGACTAAAGAGTTGTATGTGACCAATTATCAAAACTGATCCCATTTGCTTTATTATGTGTGTCTGGCACTGTGACGGCTCACTTAACATCAGCCAGCCATGAAGTGAGTCACAAGATTTAATAGTGGTTAATGGATTGTACATCGAAATTAATCATTCATAGTAAAACTTATGTTACGTAAATATCTGAGCTGCAATAGATTCTTATTCTGTACAATGCCAAAGTATGATATTTGCTTGCTGGCCGGCCGTTATTTATAGAAGACTGAGGGTTGTCCCTGCAAGACGTCAGGATAACGTCAGGATTCACTTTTTGCCACTGTTATCAGATAAGTAAAAAGAAAAAATGCAGTTTCTTTGAATTATGTGATGGAGATCCCAGGGTCAAAGGTAATCTCTAAACTTTCTGCAAGTCTCAGGGGACCCTAACACAAAACTAGACAGAAGAAGGGCATTATTAGAGTTTAGGCTGAACCAAAAAAGGAAGCAAAACTTTGCATACTCAAACCAGTTGAAACAGAGCAAGGGCTTCTTAAGCAAGAATTTACAAGGTCATTTCACATATCCACAAACATAAACTCAGCGACCAGACGCACAGGCCCACAAGAATGCAGATGAATCTCCTGGTGGGAGCTTGAGTCAGTTTGGGCATCCGGTACACAGATCAGTACATACATACAAATTAGCAGAGTACGGCATCTCAGTTAGTCTATGTGTGTCCATGTAATAAACTGGGTAGATTATTTATACTACCAAATTTATTGTTATGTAGACAAATCAGATGACCGAGATGACATCTAGGCACAGAGATAGACTGACTAGTGTCCTCCTTCCTGGGCCCCACCTTCTAGACATTGCTGTGGAGTACCAGTCTCCAATTATATTGCTGCTGTTCAAGGTCTTCAGCTACAATAATGGTGGTTTATTAAGATAATCTGTTTTCCCTTAGTCATAACAGCAGCACAATGTGGGGTATTTCTGCCCCTGTGTGCTGGTAGCACAGGCGGAATATTTTAATCAGCAATTAAATATGCACGACTAGGCCCTATAAGAGGGCGTAGAGATCTCCCCCCCCCCCCCCCACGTGTTAATACAAGACTAATAAGAATAATGCAATAGGGAGGGAAGCCTTGTGCTGCAGTTATGACTAAGGGAGAACAGTTTATCTTCATAAACCACCATTCCCTGTCGTCATAGAGCAGCACAATGTGGGGAGATGTCAAGTAATCCCCTTAGGGAGGATTTCCTCAACTTACGGAGCTCAAGACAGCATGGCCAAAGGCCGTCGCGTCGGAAGCACGTTAGCTCAGCCTATAGTGCTTCACGAAGGTATTGTGAGATGACCATGAAGCTGCCGAGCAAATCTGTTCCAGCGGAACTGTCTTCTTCTCCGCCCATGTAGTTGCGACAGCCCTCGTAGAGTGAGCTCTTAGAAAATCTGGATGAGAAACACCCTGGGAGGAGAAAGCCAACCTGAAATCGTGAAATCGAAGGTTTGGAGGCCTTCAGGCCCCTCGATTTCCCTGCTAAATTAATCAGGAGATTTTCAGATCTCCTGAAAGCTTCCGTGTGTACTAGGTAGCTGCACAAGGACCTACCCAAATCAAGTGAATGAAGCCTTACCTCCTCAGGCAAGGAGGGAGCAGGAAAAAGACTGGCAAAGAAATAAGCTGATTTAGATTTGCCAGTGAAGGGACTTTGGGTCTGAATTTCAGCAAAAACTGTAACTGTACCCTGTCCTCAAAGAAAGAGGTATAGGGTTCCACAGAAGAGAGCGCCTGAAGCTCTCCCACTCTCTTGGCTGAGGTAATCGCAAGCAAGAAGGTCGTCTTGTAGGCCAGGAATTTCAGATCTACCTGATCTAGCGGCTGAAAAGGGGAGTCGCAAAGACCCAACAGGACCGTCCCCAGGTCCTACTGCTGAACCGGAGCTCAGGACAGAAAAAAAACACATGGCGGGAGGTCTCAACGCCCTCTTATAGGGCCTAGTCGTGCATATTTAATTGCTGATTAAAATATTCCTCCTGTCCTACCAGCACACAGGGGCAGAAATACCCCACATTGTGCTGCTGTATGAAGACAGGGAATAGGTATCCCCAGCTTACCAAGGTAAGAGTGACCCTAGTCAAAGTACCATCAGCAGCCTACTGAAAGGACTGACACGACAGAAACAGTCCAAGAACTAGGTAGCAGGTTACTACTGGAAAGAAATATATGTGTTGGAGCAGTTGTAGGAATTTGCCAACTGGCAATAGTTGACAGGAAGCTGAAAATGAATCCCAGAATAAATGTAACTGGTGAGCACTTGGCAGCCCAGTCTCATATTGTCAGGGAGGGTACTAGTTCTCATTGAAAAGATCCAGTGGTTGGAAAGAGAGTTATTTACATATAATGCTCCATGTATAATAATATACAAATTGGCCTAAGCAGAGACTGTTCCAATACAGTAATCTATCTGCAAACGGCTGCTTCAGGGTCTATCACTTGTTAGTACAGCTATCATGGGATGAGATAATATATATACTAAGTTCTCTTCAATAAGTACCGGGACCTCCTATAGTACTTCCTCTAGGTTATAAAAAGACTGTTACCTGCTAGAGTAACCCCAGCAAGTATCAGGCCCTATTTACTTACCAGTCCCTGTTCCTACTCACCACAGCCTCTGTTTCTTCTACCAAATCCAAATTTTTGCAATATTTGCAACAAACACTGTAGGAGCCACTATAGGACATAATACTCTGTGAAGGGGCCACTATGTGACATAATGCAGTATGGAGGAGCTGCTATGGGACATTATACTGTGTGCAGAGGCCACTATGGGACATTATACTGTGTGCAGGGGCCACTATGGAGCATAATACTGTGTGCAGGGGCCACTATGGGACATTATACTGTGTGCAGAGGCCACTATGGGACATTATACTGTGTGCAGGGACCACTATGGAGCATAATACTGTGTGCAGAGGCCACTATGGGACATTATACTGTGTGCAGGGGCCACTATGGAGCATAATACTGTGTGCAGGGGCCACTATGGGACATTATACTGTGTGCAGAGGCCACTATGGGACATTATACTGTGTGCAGGGACCACTATGGAGCATAATACTGTGTGCAGGGGCCACTATGGGACATTATACTGTGTGGAGAGGCTGCTATGGGACATTATACTGTGTGGAGGGGCCGCTATGGGACATCATACAGTGTGGAGAGGCTGCTATGGGACATTATACTGTGTACAGAGGCCACTATGGGACATTATACTTTGTACAGAGGCCACTATGGGACATTATACTGTGTGGAGGGGCCACTACAGTACATTATAGTGTGTGGAGGGGCCACTATGGGACATTATACTGTGTGGAGGGGCCGCTATGAGATATTACACTGTCTGAAGGCCACTTTGGGACATTACAGTGTGTAAATGAGGCATAATACTGTAAGAGGACCAGGAAAGTGGGCACTATGCCATGTGGGGTGAAGGGGAACAAGTCAAAAGTTTTCTTTGGGCCCAGTCTTTGCTAGAAATGTTCCTGCTTGGCTGAAATGACCTAATTTCAGCACAAGTAAGGCTATGCCCATACTGCTGTCGATCTGTCTGTTGTTCTAATCCATCATAGGATCAGAGAATCAGCCTGAAAGATGTTAAAAAAGATGGAGGATTTTTTTCATGTTATTTGTTATTGTTTTAAATGGAAGTCTTCCATTGAAAAAATAAACTCAACACAGATGGAAGAAGCTTCCCTGTTTTTTAACAGTAGAGGAAAATGATCACAGATGCAAATAGAAAGTTTTTCATCTGCATCGGTAAAGACATGTAAATTTTTCTTTTCTGCCTCTAGAAGTCAGTCGTGTATCTAGAATCACTGGTGTATATCAGAGACATTGTAGGACAGTATAGTTATTAGACTATTTCCAGTGTAGTATCCAACAGGACCTGGGAGCTTCTTAACCCAGGTAATTAACAAACTCCACTGACTAAGGCTGGTCTTACACGACCATATTGAATGTACGGTCCGCAAGTTGCTGATCAGCAACACTAGCTGCTGATTGGCAACATAGACTCCGCAGACGTCCGTGTCCTGCCGCAATTCACGGCCATTATGGACATGTTCTATAAATTGTGGACCATGGTTGCGACCCAGCCACACCACAGATAAAATATCTGGTGGTGTAAGAGGCCACATTGAATATAATAACCCTCAATTGCAGACCATTTGCGGACTTACATTACGGCCGTGTAAGACCAGCCTAAGGTGGAAAAGATATCAAATGCAATGTGCCCAACTTAAATTCAGACCACCCAACAACTAATGGCTTGGATATAATTCTGCATGAATCAGTGTCCTGACTGCACATTAGACAGCAGTGCTATTTTTTATGTGTTTCCCCTAAATATACTGGGTTCATCAGGAAAGTGGATGCTGGTCACCACTAGTTGTAGTAGAAACCCATAATCCATATGAATAAAAAACAAAATATGAAACAGACACAATAGAGTATCTGCATAACACTTCATGTACACAGACATACACAACACTGTATGGTATACACATAACATGATAAACCCACACCCTACCAAGCATATAGGAGAATTTACAGGATTTTTAATACACAGTAACACCTTACTCAGGAATCTTTGAAGATAGCAGAATGTCTTACCTACTATGTCTCCTGTGCCGAATATTGCCTTAAGCCATGAAACCTTACAAAAGCAGCAGCAGAGATTGGCAATCATCCCTACCCCTTGCACACTAGGGTTTAGGGTGACAGTGGTCATGTATGAGTATTTCTTCTGACCACTGTCCTAATAAAATGGCTAGGAGGCAGAAGGGTTCAGACCCCGATCTGTCTGTTGAGTGTCAATGCTCTATAGTGTCTGTTTCATATGGATGCTATATAGTATGACTACAGTCTTAAAATTCTGTGTTGATCAGTGCTTAACTTAGAACAATTGCTAAGCATTAGAAATGGGCGAACATCTCACGTTTTGTTTAGTTTGGGGTGGTTTGGGACCAAAATTTGTTTAGAACAAGTTTGGTATGAACCAAGGCTTAAATTGGCTTAAAACATAATGTAAAACACTGTTATGGCTCCTAGGAAGCCATCCAATCTATCCGATTTCTAACACTATAACAAAAACATAGGTGAAATTAGTTTTTGATGATGCTCAGTTCACACTAGCATCTCCTCTCCATTGTTCTGGTCCACCAGAGGATAGGCAACCCGCTAAAATAGCGGTAACATATGGAGTTCAATGGACCCAAATGACTATTATGGGGTCAATCGGGTGTCTGTCGTTTTAAAACTGATCGTGCAAAGCTTTTACCTCTACCGATTTTCAGGTGAATATTGCGACGGAGACTTTGGAGCATATGTGAACATAGCCTGACCTGTAAGTGCTACAGACTTGTTGTTATTTGGGAAACAAATTTGTGGCTGTGTGCCTAGTTGGCAGAGGCCATTTTACTTTAGTTTATTTTGAATGCAGCTGGATTTCTCAACCTTTTCAAGTGAAAAACTTTGCATCGAGTACCCTCAATGTAGCGAATACTTCAAAATGTTGATAGATGTTGTTAACAGAATATATCAGCCCCCGCACAGTATGATGTCCCATAGCAGCCCTCTACATAGTATAATGTCCTATAGAGGACCCTCCACATAATATAATGTCCGATGGTGGCCCTCCACACAGTATAATGTCTCAGAGTGGCCCCTATTTTATTAAGATTTTATAACAATTTTGGGTTCGTCTGGGACCACTGCGGCCTGTGATTGGGCTTCAGTGGTCACGTGGATCATTACGCTTTGTGACCCACAAGACCACAGAAGTCCAATCACTTCAGCGGTCTCTGGCGAAACTCAGGAGGCCAGAAGAGAACTGATACTTGCACTGTAGTCCAGGTAAGGTGAGTAACACTGTTTATTATGTTTACTCACCTCCCCCTAAGCCGGCGATAATCATATTCTGCGGGTCTGAAGAGACCCCAGAGTATAATAGTAGTTTGTGGGTGGTTAACCTCACAAACTACTATTATGGTAGGGGTGGCTCTCGTTGTGGGAATAGTGGGTAGGTTAAGAACCTCTGCTCTACTGTGTTTGTTTGACATGGATACACCAACTATTAGTGAGCAGCATCCACTCTCCTGATATATTTGGAGGAAACATTAGTGCTATTTAATGTGCAATAAAGACACTGGATTTGTGCATAATATTAAGCAGTATTTTTTTTTTTTTAGACGTGTGACTATAAGTGGATCACATTGTATATAATCTTTAGTGTGAGCCATTAGTTTTTAGTAAAAAGTTACTTTTTTTTCAATCTTTCAGTCAGTGAAGTTTATTGCATTATGGGTTGGAACTTCAGCGAAGTCTTACGTAGGTAACCAAATAGAGGAATACAGAGCAGCAAGCACAGGAGTTCTCATAGACACAATATAAATGTGTTCTAAATATTCTAGTTTATGTGTTTATGTTATGGATGGAATTGAACAACATTTTTGGCACTTTACCTATAAAAATCCTAAATTAAAATCTGAAAATAATATATGCATTTTATATGTATACTTACAGAGATACTGTGAGATTACCAAACATATTGTAGTAATCTCATAGCTGAAGTGCACAATGAACCCTTTTCTTGGGGTACATTCAAAGAATGTCAATGTAAACGCATGTTATAGCAGAGCCAATAAAGAGCTAAGGGAATACGCTCCCTCTCTCCTTCAGATTCTGTAAAATTAGGCAAAGATGGATTGTGGTTAAAATGTAGTATAAGCCAATTTTTGCAGCTGTAATCTATTCCATAAGAAACCATAATTATCCCCATACTTCATCCAATATAAGCTATGTGCTGCAATTAAAGCAAAGATTATGGTATTCCAAATAGCTTTAAAGTACTACGCCACATATCATCTATTATTCACATTATTGAACATGTATGCAACTAAATAAAGAGGTGACACCTGGAGACTTCATTATTGTCACTTACATTATTCACCAGCTGGTTTTTTTTTTTTTTTTACCAGGGTTCCTAACACTGAATCGAGATCTTACAATGGATTTGTCACTATGAAAATATGGCATTTCTGCATCACCATGAGCATTCAAGTTTCCTCTCTCAGCAGTGGCGTAACTACCACCATAGAAGCGGAGGCAGCTGCCACAGGGCCCGGGACATTAGGTGACAGCTACTACCGCTGCTATCATTATCCTTGGGGGTCTTTTTGGACCCCTGAGTATAATGATTGGCGGACCGGGAGAGGTAAGAAACGTAAAAAACATGTTACTTACCTCTCCATGATCCTGCCAGGCCTCCTTCCTGACGTCCTTTCTGACGTCTCTGACGTCACATGAACCCGGCCTGCTTCCCGGCTCATGTGACGTCCGACGTCATTGAACAAGGACAGCAGCGGAGAAGGCAGCGTAGAAGACCGCATAGGAGCCGGGGGACAGGTAAGAAACAGTAGTTTTTTATGTTTTTATTCCCCCGGGTCTCCGATTATTATACTCTGGGGTCTGAAAAGACCCTAGAGTATAATAATTGTTTATGGGTGTCCACAGTGGGACATAATACTGTGTGCAGGGGCCACTATGGGACATAATACTGTGTGCAGGGGCCACTATGGGACATAATACTGTGTGCAGGGGCCACTATGGGGGATAATACTGTGTGCAGGAGCCACTATGGGGGATAATACTGTGTGCAGGGACCACTATGGGGCATAATACTGTGTGCAGGGGCCACTATGGGGGATAACACTGTGTACAGGGGCCACTATGGGGGATAATACTGTGTGCAGGGACCACTATGAGCATAATATTGTGTGCAAGGGCCACTATGGGAGATAATACTGTGCGCAGGGGCCACTATGGGGGATAATACTGTGTGCAGGGGCCACTATGGGAGATAATACTGTGTGCAGGGGCCACTATGGGGCATAATACTGTGCGCAGAGGCCACTATGGGGGATAATACTGTGTGCAGGGCCACTATTGGGGATAATACTGTTTGCAGGGGCCACTAGGGGACATAATACTGTGTGCAGGGGCCACTAAGGGACATAATACTGTGTGCAGGGGCCACTAAGGGACATAATACTGTGTGCAGGGGACACTATGGGGCATAATACTGTGTGCAGGGGCCACTATGGGACATAATACTGTGTGCACGGGCCACTATGGGGGATAATACTGTGTGCAGGGGCCACTAAGGGACATAATACTGTGTGCAGGGGCCACTATGGGGGATAATACTGTGTGCAGGGGCCACTAAGGGACATAATACTGTGTGCAGGGGACACTATGGGGGATAATACTGTGTGAAAGGGACACTATGGGGCATAATAGAACACGCAGGAATGCGTAGGAGGGGGTCAGTCGAGGTCTTCAGCGTCGATTGAGGTCAGGGGGGGGGCCCATGTCAAAAGTTTGCCACGGGGGCCCCGCCATTCCTAGTTACGCCACTGTCTCTCAGCCTACATTCACATGAACATCAACAATGGTCATGTTAACAGCTGTCACGCGGTCGCATTACTTTCGCTATCTCTGAATAGTGGCTGGTCACCATGACAGATATTTTGCCCATTTTGGACTGTTAGGTTTAGTTCACACGTGTATACCGTGTGGCGTAATTTGGTCTGGAAAAAAAGGCTTCCTAATTAGGAAGCGGTTTTTGGACCTTAAGGCATTTTTTAGAGCGTTTTTCTGGAACGGGTTTTGGTAAAAACCGCTTCAGAAAACACCAGGCGGTTTTTCCCTCCCGGACAGTGAATGGACCGTAAAAAAACGCGTCGCGGTTTTTGGTCACGGTTTCCGCCTCCCATTCACTTCTACTGACTTCCTGACATCCCCAAGAAAGGCCATGACGTTTCTTTTTTCCGCTAGTGGAAAAAAACACTAGTGGAAAAATCAACGCTAGCGGTCTCTATAGACCACAATTGTGAGAGGGCGGATTATGACGTGGATTCCGCGCCGTAAGCCGCCCCCTCTGTGCCCCTGTGAACGGGCCCATAAACTATAGTTCATGCTCTACTTTGTCCGTTTTTATTCAACCATATACATATATGTATCAAGAAAAATGGTAACCCCTCAGGTACAAAACAGCTGTAAAAAATTGACCTTTTACACTGTCATTTTACACTTCTATTGTGGTAATGTAGGCTTAGGCTATGTTCACATTTACACTGGAGACTTCATAGCAATGTTCGCCTTAAAGGGGCTCTATCATTGGAAAAAGTCATTTTTAACTAATCACATCCTTGCGTAGCCTTTAGAAAGTCTATTCCACACCTACCTTTAGTATGTAAATTGCCTCAGTGGTTTCTGAATAAGTCCGTTTTTATTCATATGCTAAATAGACTGGTGCACGATGCATTGTGCACCCCCTTTGCTATTGTTTCCTATGGGTGTATACAGCACAGGCGGCTGCTGCTGCTGCTGATGACTCAGCTTCCTGTTTGTACACACACATAGGAGATAATAGAAGAGAGGAGGCTGCTGGGAATTTCCTGTGCCGGCCTGGGCCTTAGTTGCATTTCACAGTCCCATTGCAGAAAAATAACCACAATAGAAATGCTGAGTTCTCCAAAACTGTTGCGCTTTTAAAAATAGTTGCATGTCAAATATACCTACGAAAATTCTCATTGAGGTAGAATGTCTGCAGAGGAAAACTGCAGACTTTCTGTGAAAAACCTCAATGCATTTCTGCAACGCTTTTTATCTGCAGCCCGCTGCATGGGGCCTTAAGCTTATTGTGTCTATTAAACTTAGGACGTAACATGCATGGTTGTATGTCAAGTAGGGAAAAACAAATTTTTGGAGCTGATTGACAACCATAGCAGACAAATTTGCGTTTTTACATGAAAATACAGGTTATAGGAATCAATGACCTGCAAATTACATTTGAATTACCTAGCAGCAGTACATGGGTTAAAGGGATTATCAGTTTCTAAGATTCATGACCTATCCTTAGGATAGGCCAATAATACTAGATCTGGACCCCAGCACATCAATAGTACCAAAGCAGCACGGGAGAGCCATGCTGCTCACTCACTGTTCATACTGTAGCAGCGAGTGTAAGTACTGCAGCACTATTTCGCTTAGGTCCATGGTGCAGCACTGCAGTTCCTAGCCCAGCCGCTATAGTTTGTATGGCAAGTGAGCAGCACAGTTCTCCTGCACTACCTCAGTCATGCCAAAGCAGCTTTGAAAAATATACATGTTTTCACAGATTCCTTATACAGTTGAGTGCACTGAGGGATCCCTGAAAACAGATAAAAATAGAATATGATCCATTAAAATTAAAAAAATAGTCATTAATTTAATACTCAAGGACATAGTGTGGCTAATAATTATTATATGTTATTGCGGGGGAACACAGTGTGTATCTACAGTATGTATGTATGTGTGTATGTATGTGCGGCTTATTTGTATTCAGGCTGCACAGTCTCTGTGTTTTTGTACAAAGCAACTGCTACTTTTGATGCAGGTTTTGAGCCAAAGCCAGAATTGATCCAGCAAGAAGTATACGTCATATCTTTTTATTTTACATTTTTTGACTCCACTTCTGGCGTTGGCTCAAAGAACTGCACGACACACTGTCCCAAAAACTGCTGCATTCTCCTGGAAGAAAGTGTGAAACTAACCAAAGGCTTACACCCTGCAGATAAACTGATTTTTGTTGCAGATTTTTCAGCAGTTTGAAGCCAAAGCCAGGACTGGATTAAGCAGTAGGGAGATATAGAAGGACTTCCTTTATAGTGTGCATGCCTTTTGTATAAAAAACAAATATATATATATATATATATATATATATATATATATATATATTTATTTATTTTTTTGTTTTTTGTTTTTTTTCTTGAGTCCAATTTTTGGAGCAGTAGGAATAGTACTTCTACGCCTTTGTTCCGGAAATCTTTTTTTTTTAAGACCTAGGTTTTCAAGGACAAACCTAACTCTAGCCCCAATATTGTTTTGGAAAAAGCAAAAAGTTTTTATTGTAGATCCAGTAATGAATTCTGGATTACTTAGATGCAAGACAGTTGTAGCGAATTATGAACTTGCCTGTCGTCATCGACACATGAATACAGTTTCCTCAGTACATTGTCCTACCCAGTGGCGTAACTAGGAATGGCAGGGCCCCGTGGCGAACTTTTGACATGGCCCCCCCGACCCCCCGACCGACGCTGAAGACCTCGACCAACTGACCCCTACCACCGCCGCCAGCCCCCCCCCCCCCCCGCGCATTTCTGCACACACTATATTGGCCCCTGCACACAGTATTGTATCCCCATAGTGGCCCCTGCACACAGTATTATGTCCCCATAGTGGCCCCTGCACACAGTATTATGTCCCATAGTGGCCCCTGCACACAGTATTATGCCCCATAGTGGCCCCTGCACACAGTATTATGCCCCATAGTGGCCTCAGTACACAGTATTATGTCCCTATAGTGGCCCCTGCACACAGTATTATGTCCCTATAGTGGACACCCATGAACAATTATTATACTCTGGGGTCTTTTCAGACCCCAGAGTATAATAATCGGAGACCCAAGGGGGGGATACAAACATAAAAAACTCTCTTACTTACCTTTCACCCGACTCCCCTCCTCTCCGTCGGCCATTTTCCGGGACGTCATGTGACAGGGCCCTGCGTCACGGGTCATATGACGTCACGCAAGTAGGCCGAAGCCTGCGCGGAGCCTGGAGAGGTAAGTAACAGTGTTTTTTATGTTTCTTACCTCTCCGGGCCTCTGATCGTTATAATCGGGGGTCCGAAAAGACCCCCGAGTATAACAGTGCTTGAGGGGCCCGCGGTGTCACTTACCGATCCCGGCCCCTGCCAGGATCAGTAAGTATATGGGGCCCGTTACCGGCTGGAGTAATTCCAGCCGGTAACGGCCTATTAAAAAAAACAAAAAACGCAGCGGTAGCGGCTGTCACCAGGCCCCCTAATGTCCCGGGCCCTGTGGCAGCTGCTACTGCTGCTACCACGGTAGTTACGCCACTGCTCCTACCCAAGGACAGGGCAGCTGGGTTCCCACTTACTCTGGTGCTTGCTAAAGTAAGCCAAAGAAAAAAACGCACGCTACTTGCAGGTCTCATTATCATTGGTGCTTTATAGTAGAAGTTAACAGAAATTGCTCGGACACAGAAGGAGTTAAAACCAGTTACTGGAATACAAGAAAAAACATAGCAGCTTCTCGTGGTCTAGTGGTCGCTCAGCAACTTTCTCACAGGGTGTAAGGAGCAGCTACATGACAACACCCAGCAATCTGCTTGTTCACCCAGGTGCTTGCCTAGGTTTGTGACAAAGCCCAGAACTGACACAGACTCTCTGCACTGATGAGTGTCTGTAAAAGTTGGAAATGGAGCTCCAGACAGAAGCCTGAAAGGCATAGGAAAGCCCCATTTAAAGGACACTTTCCTATCTGGCATTGCTACAAGGTATCAAGCCATAGCATGCAAACGTTGTACTTTGAGCAGTGCAAAAATTATAACAAATTTGTTAATATTTTGTAATCGTATCCAGAATGCTTTAACTTGTTTCCTCTGTATCTTGATCCTGGACCACACAGATGTATATGGAATGTATGGAGCTTGTCCTGCAAAAAAAATGGGCATTCATTATCCTAAGAATGGAGAATTGGAGGGCTCTGCTGGCATTCACTGACGTTGGAATTTTGTCAACTCTCCCTGCAAATGACTGGATTTGCTTATAATAATCCTACTTTCCCTGTCGTCCTCAACAGCGGCACAATGTGGGGTATTTCTGCCCCTGTGTGCTGGTAGGACAGGCGGATATTTAATTAGCCAATCAAATGCGTGGCAGGCCCTATAAGAGGGCACAAGAACCTCCCCTCTGCGTGTTTTTTTCTGTCCTGTGTGGACAGAGGACAGGTGGGAGGACTTGTGTCCTCTTTGAGAAGCTCAGCAGGATCACTCACCTCCTGAGCGGTTGTTTTCTTCTTGTCACCTTCTGTGCCCTGCGGGGAGAAGGTGCTTGTTAGCCATGTGTGGCTACCCCCCTCTATCCCCCCTGCCCCCCCTCTCCTCCGCTTCCCCTGCTCCTTGTGACTTACCTGACATTTTGGTGAGAGTCCGGGGACTCCGCATGCCGCCTCTGGTGGCCGCACGGACTGCCGGCGGGTGGAACCACACTGT
This sequence comes from Leptodactylus fuscus, assembly GCF_031893055.1. NCBI lineage: Eukaryota > Metazoa > Chordata > Amphibia > Anura > Leptodactylidae > Leptodactylus > Leptodactylus fuscus. Next base: position 67,885,229 of record NC_134274.1, on the reverse strand, counting down.
TGTGTATCCTGTTCCCCACCGGCCGCTGTAAGCGCGCACTTCCGGTTTCGCCGGAAGTATCATAGCGCCATGGCAACGGCCTGGCGCTGGCGGCCGCTCACTCAGGGAAGATTCAGGCCTTATTAAAGGCCGGAAAAGACGGGGAGATGTGGGGGTAAGTGCCCGTGTTAAGGGCCTCTTGGTGGGGGGGAATGTATATCTTTGCAGACCCCTGATTACAGGGTTAGTTGTCTGGGCAGGTTGCCTCACCTGCTTTGATTGTGGCTCCGCCCACTTCCAGCCGGCCAGAATTAAGAGGCTGGCTGGCCTGGTGTCAGAGACCTTCCTGCAGTATCTGCTGAAGGCGTGCGATTGTGGTGTTCATTGATCTTGAACTCTTTTCCAGTTTGCAAACTTTATTGGGAACCGGCTGTGATGGCCGAGTGGTTAAGGTTTTGGACTCGAAATCCAATGGGGTCTCCCCGCACAGGTTCAGATCCTGTTCACAGCGCCAGCCCGGCTAGCTCAGTCGGTAGAGCATGAGACTCTTAATCTCAAGGTCATGGGTTCGAGTCGCACGTTGGGCGCCAAGTCACCTCGCTGTCCGGTCTACTGGACCTGGTAAGATTTACCCTTTTTTTAAAAGCTGGTATGATGTCATGGTGACAGTGTTGCATGGTCTATTATCTCTCTCTGTAGGATATGTCATCCTCTACTACCCCTCCTGGGGATGGTAGGAGGAAAACCTCTTCCAAGAGGAAACATCTTTCCTGCTTCGATTGCGACACACCGCTCCCTGATGGTAGGTAGCGGCTTGAAAGGTTGTGCCCTGCGGGGTACTACTGGTCCTATAACTTGCCTATTTTCAGGCTATGAGTGGGCCCGTTGTCGCGGGTGCAGAGGTCCTCCACCTGTGGAGCCCTCTCCCAGAGATATGATGGCCTGGGTCAAGGAGATGGTGAGTTTGGGCATCGCTTGGGTAAATAGTTTTTCCCTTGCTTGTACTCTCCTTTTTGTTTTGCAGGATGATTCCCTCAAAGGGATCCATTGCACCTTGTCTCAGCTCACCAGGAGACCATGCTCTGAGCTCCGTTCCTCGTCTCTCCCCCCCCCCTTGTAACACCTGCGGGTGGCAGAGGATGATTCCTCCGAGGACGACTCAGTTATTCCAGCAGAACTGCGTTCCATTATGAACAAACGGGCAGGCTGCTGAAGTCCATCCGGTCTACAGTGGGCCGAGATGTTGACGGGGAAGCCTCCACGTCTGCCTCTGGGGGACATATTGCCTTCCATGCGGACGCCACGCTGACCGACCTTATGGCGCAGCAGTGGAAACAGCCAGAGAAAGGACATTCGCTTTCCAGGATCTTCAAGAGTTTGTTTCCTATTAACACTACCCAGTGGGATTCCTGGGGGCCTCCCCCGAAGGTGGATTTGGCCGTAGCAAAGCTGTCCCGCAGAACCCTGGTGCCCTTGGAAGATGGTTCAAATCTTCAGGACCCTCTGGATCGTAGGGCGGACTCCGTTCTGAAGAAGGTCTACTCAGCTTCCTCCGCGCAAGCCTCTGTGGCCATAGCCTCCTCTATGGTTGGTGACTTTTTGCGCAACCGCTTAGCCGCCTTGGAGCGGGATATAGACTTGGGCATAGACAGAGATGAGATTCTGGCCTCTATGAAAAGAGTTCATAGGGCTGCAGATTATTTGGCGGAATCCTCCTGCCATCAATTAAAAATCTCCGCCAAATCTATGGCGTTGTCTACTGCGGCCCGTAGACCCCTTTGGCTAAAGCCTTGGCGGGCAGATTTTGCGTCTAAAGCAGCACTCTGTGCTCTCCCCTTTGAGCCGGGAAGGGTGTCTGGCCAAAGCTTAGACGCCATTATGGAGGGATTAGCTGAAGGTAGGGGAAGGTCCCTACCTCAAGCATCCAGGGGCAGACGTGCTCCCTCTAGAGGCAGAGGTTCTTCCTCTAATTATAGACGCCCTTCCCAACAACGGCGTTTTAGATATCGCCCTAGGGGAGCTGGTCGTGGCGCTTCCAAGGAGGACACCAAGAGGAAGCCTGAGTTTTGACGTGGGGCAGCTCCCTGTGGCCCCCCTTCCTGGGAGGACGTCTTTCCTCCTTTTCCAGAGCATGGTTCACCCATATCCAAGACCCATGGGTGTTGAAGATCATACAACACGGGTATCACATCGACTTTCATCTTCCACCTCCAGATCGGTTCGTTTCCACCCAAACTCTTCCACCTTCTCAGCAGGCCAGTCTAGAAGCCTTGGTTGCCGAATATGTTACCAAGGGCGCCCTGGAGAAGGTACCAGCCTCAGACCTCGGTCTGGGAGTCTACTCCCCCGTCTTTCTGGTCCCCAAGTTCACCGGGGGCTGGAGGATGATAATAGACCTGAGGTACCTCAATCGGTTTATCAGGAAGAGGTCATTTCGAATGGAAACCGTGGATTCCGTGGCTGTGTTTCTTCAGCCAGGAGAGGTGATGGTTACCCTCGATTTGAGGGACGCCTATCTACATGTCCCCATTGCTCATTTCCACAGGAAGTTCCTCAGGATTGCCGTCGCTATGGCCGGCCACAGGGAGCACTATCAATTCACAGCTCTGCCATTCGGCATCACATCCGCCCCACTGGTATTCACCAAGGTGATTTCTCCGGTCGCCGCGGCCCTCAGACTTCAGGGTCTTTTCATCGTCCCTTATCTAGACGACTGGCTACTGAAAGCTCAGTCTCCTGCTGCCCTCCTCCAGCAGCTCAACCTTGCCATCAACTTCCTACAGGAGTTAGGATTATCAATTGGGAGAAGTCCGAAATCGTTCCATCCACCTGAAGAAAATTCCTCGGATTTATAGTGGATTCAGAAGCGATGCAGATCTTCCTCTCCAGTCCAAGGAAGGAAAGAATCCAAGCCAGTGCACGATTCCTATTGCGCACTTGGCAGGTAACCATCCGGACCGCCATGAGAGTCCTGGGCCTGATGTCATCCTCGGCCAGGGCGGTGCCTTGGACTTTATGGCATTTGCGTCCCCTGCAGATGGAAGTGTTGAGAACCTGGAACAGGTCTCCACGGGGATTGCACAAGAAGATCTGCCTTTCTCCCGCTACCCGTCTTTCCCTCAGATGGTGGATACACCTGAAAGACGGAAGGTCCACGGTCCCGACAGTGTGGACCCTGTTGACAACAGATGCATCCCAGTGGGGATGGGGAGCCCATTGTCAAGACAAAACTGTACAAGGACGATGGAGATGTCCGGAGCTGGGGTCATCCAATCTCAAGGAACTCAGAGCAGTGTACCTGGCCCTAGTACACTTTGCCCCAGAATTGAAAGGCAAGTCTGTCAAAAACCGGTCAGACAATATGACGGTGGTAGTCTATATAAACAAACAAGGGGGCACCAGGTCACCAACCTTGCTGAGAGAGACGAATCTCATATTTGCCTAGGCGGAGAAGAATCTGGTCCAGTTATCCGCTGTTCACATAAAGGGCTCCCTGAACATAGTAGCGGATCAGCTGAGTCAGGGTATTACCGTATCAGGAGAATGGTCTCTCAATCCAGACGTATTTCAACAGATCGTCCAGAGATGGGGTCTCCCGGAGGTCGATCTTATGGCTACCTGACTCAACGCCAAGGTGGGGACCTTCTGCTCTCTGTACCAGGAGGACAATCCCTTGGCGGTGGATGCCCTGTCCATCCCATGGAGGTTCAGGCTGTTTTACATATTCCCTCCAATTCCAATCATACCGAAGGTATTGATAAAAATAAGACAGGACCAAGCCTCGGGAATAGCCATAATCCCGTTCTGGCCAAAAAGGGCTTGGTTTGCTCAGCTCATACAAATGAGTCAGGGCATATATTGGAGGCTTCCCCCACTCCCAGACCTGGTAACCCAAGGAGAGCTGAGATGCCAGGATCTGAGGAGACTCAACCTGACAGCCTGGAGGTTGACCAGTCCCTATTGAGAAATAGAGGACTGTCACAAGCCGTCTTGAAGACCCTATCCAGCGCCAGAGCAGATTCGACTAACAGGAACTACCGTCGAATAGGTAACATCTTTAATGCGTGGTGTCTGCAGCATCAAGTGGACTCCACCGATCCCCCTACGGAGGCGATCCTGGACTTCCTTCAAGACGGACTAGACAGAGGTCTTGCTGCGGCCACACTCAAGGTACACGTAGCGGCCCTGTCCGCCTATCTGGGGAGGCGTTTGTCTCAGGATCCTTTAGTGAGCACCTTTATTAAAGGGGCAACTAGGCTGAGACCGGTGGTAAACACCCCTGTCCACCAATGGGACCTTATTCCGGTCCTGAACGCCCTATGTGGCCAGCCATTTGAACCTCTGGAAGAGGTCTCCCTCAAGTCGCTAACCGGCAAAATGGCGCTGCTATTGGCAGTCACACCTGCCAAACGCGTTAGTGAACTACAAGCTTTGTCCGCTGAGGAGCCATATACCACCTTTTTCTCTGACCATGTACAGCTTAGGTTCCTCCCTGGGTTTCGTCCCAAGGTGCCATCTGCTGTAAACAGGAACCAACTGATTTCCCTTCCAGTATTTTTTCCGTTCCCTTCTTCTGCTGAAGAAGAAAGATGGCACAAGCTGGATGTGGTTAGATGCCTGCAGATCTACTTGCAGCGCACTCGCCCCTTTAGGTGGACTGAAAACCTGTTGGTCAGCTACACGGGGAAAAACAAGGGCGCCAAAGCCGCCAAAGCTACAATATCCCGGTGGGTTACCGAGACTATTAGAGTCGCCTATACCGCCCAAGGGCTGTCGGCTCCATCTTTCCTTCATGCCCATTCAACCAGGGCAGTGTCCACTTCACGGGCAGAAAGAAGTGCTTTGTCTGTGGACCAAATATATGCAGCTGCCTCTTGGGCATCTGAATCCACCTTCATTTGGCATTACCGCCTGAAGGACCAAGTGGCAGATTCCACTGCCTTTGCCCAGACCAGTTTAAGTTCGGTCATGGGTTTGTCCCACCCATCTTGGGGACCTGCTTGCTATATCCCCACATTGTGCCGCTGTTGAGGACGACAGGGAACGAGTGATTATGAAGATAATCTTGTTTCCCTTAGTCCTAACAGCGGCACAAGATTTCCCACCCTGGGAATCATATCTTATGTATAAAACTGTATATAAATGTAATGGAGGTACTTTTGTATTTACACGCAGAGGGGAGGTTCTTGTGCCCTCTTATAGGGCCTGCCACGCATTTGATTGGCTAATTAAATATCCGCCTGTCCTACCAGCACACAGGGGCAGAAATACCCCACATTGTGCCGCTGTTAGGACTAAGGGAAACAAGATTATCTTCATAATCACTCGTTCTATGAACAGATTCAACATACCAGCAACAAATTGGATTGTGAAGCCAAATAGGTGCAGACACCCAAAAGCCTTTTCTTTGCATGCTGCCACGCTGATATAATTGTGTTGTTGTTAAAGTAATTGCTGCTCTACATAATGACCCTTTGTAATAAAATATGGCATGGGTGTGTAATTAAAAGCCTTAATTAATAAGTGACCCATGAATAACAGACAGCCCATTGTCCCCTCCCTATGCAGCACAATCAAAATCTATCAGACAAATGACAGCCCATAAACTTGATTTAATGAGGGGAGTAAATCATATAATGATGCTTAGATATTATTTTACAATTTTCCACACAGTTTGGTCTCATGGAGAATTCATTTAAGTTTGGCAATATTTAAGGTACATACATATCCTGCAGTAATGTCCTCATCTTACAAGACTTGTACAAACGTCATGAATTTGTTTCATTTTTAAGTATTTTTATATATGGATTTTGATGGATTTTATATATCCTATAGAGAAGCCTATTGAAAAGCCTCTGTGAATAAATATGCCATAACTATGAAAGGAGTGAAGGATCCCCTCGGTTTACTCTGTGAAAAATATGTGAGATTTATGTTTATATGTTGATGTTACAATACTGTGATTATTTTGCAGATATCGCTTATAGATACTTTACATCTACTGCTATGCTACCACCTAGTGGACAAAATGGTCATTGTTACTGCACTATGTACATTCAGCCAGAATGTGGCAGCAATGTTTACGTCCTCAAGTCAGCAACGAATGCTGTTCTGTTTCATTGTCTTATAAAGAGCACAATAGCTCTCTGATGCAGTTCCCCACAACCTCATATGCCATGATTGATGGAATGATAGTGTATAGTATACCTCCCATCCGTCCCAGATTCAGGTGGACACAGGGAAGTAACTACCAGGGCAGCAGTGGTAGCCACAGGGCCCAGGATATTAGAGGGCCTGGAGAACCCCAGCAGGTAATGGGCCCTATTTACTTACTGATCCTTGCTCCTGCTCACGGCTACCAGCACTTCCCCTTCTGCGGAGGCTGTGATCAAGACGTGGATCAGTAATTAAGGCTGCAGGCCCGCAAACCCCACTATTATTATACTCGGGGTGTCGTTTCAGGGTGGTTTGGGTTGGTGGGTCGGTCGGGATGGAGGGGCGTGTTTGGTCAGTCGGGGGCGGTCCATGTCAAATGTTCACCTTGGGACCCCACCATTCCTAGTTACGCCATTGGCTGGACTGTCACAGATTCTGGACACACTTAAAGGGGTTATCTGGGATACATGGAAATCCCTATACTAATTTAAACACCCTAATCGGTGCCTCACCCTCTTCCATAAAATTTACCCTATGGTCTCTGACCGGTGTTGGTGCTCTGGTACTGCGGAGGGTTCTCTCTTGCATATTTGGTGGGAGTGTGGGGAAATTCAACCCTTTTGGAAGTCTGTGTTCTCCCTGTACAAGAAGGTCTCTGGCCGTTCTCTGACACTCTCCCCGCAGGTAGCCCTCCTTTCACTTATCCCAGGCAAACTTTCCAGTGTTAAAGGTGATCTCCTGCGCTACTTCCTTACGGCCACCAGGATGGTTATCCCCCGCCACTGGCGAAGCACCACCCCTCCCTCGCTGTTGGAATGGTTGCAGGAATTTGTCCTTATACGTAGGATGGAGTACTTAGTGGCGATGGATCTACCAGATTCCTTAAAGTTTGATGCCCTCTGGCGGCCGTGGGTGGAGTTCCAGGAATCCTTAGACTTCTCTGCCCTGTTTGCCTGATCTCCCCACTGTGTCTCTTCCCCGGTCTTTGCTGTCTGTCTTCCTGTGGTGGTTCCTGGTTTTTGTCATTCCCCATCGCTTTATGCGGTTGTCTGGTATCTCCCCCCCCCCTCCTCTTCTGGTCCCTAGTGCGTGGACTTGCCGTTCTCTTGTTTCCTTCCTTCCTCCTTTCTCTCTTCTTTCTTCTTTCCGTCTTCTTCCCTTGTTTTTGTTTGGTTTGTTATTTTTAGGAAGACTGTGTCCTTCTTGAGAGGACGTTCCCCCTTGCGTATACTTTACCCTGGGGCCCTGCGTGGCCCCCTGTTTCATTTTGGGGTTCTCCTATCCTCATTATTTGCTTGATTTATTTGTTTCTTATTTCTTGTTAAAAAATCTTTCAATAAAATTTGATTACACCTAATTTAAACACCCTACTTTCTAAGTAACATTACTAATAAAAAATGTATATTTACCCATATCCCTCAGGCTGTCATGTGACCACCCCAGAAACATTTTCTGATAATCCAATGACGATCATTTTCCCCATTTCTTGAAATGGATTGTCACTACTACTCCCCCTATCCACTTCATTCATACTTACCCATCCATGGCTTCTTCCGACGAGATGGGTCCTCTTCCTGTTCTGGCACTGTGTGTGCACTGCTGCCAGTAAATCCTCTCTACTGCGTATTTATGCATGCACAGTAGAGGTGACGGTGGACACAGTACAGGAGTAGAATATGCCGTCTCACAACAAGAAGCAATGGAGGGTAAGTATATAATATGGGTCGGCGGTTGGGCTTAGTAAGTAGGCTAGGACATATAGGATAGAAAGGATAGGTAGTCAGGGAGGGGGTCAGGGAGGGGGCGTATGGTAGGCAGAAAAGTGAGGAAGGAGGGGGAGAGAAGTGAGAGGGGTTAGGAAGTTACATAGCAGGAAGCAGAAAGAAGTAAACAAAAGTGGGAGACCCTAGGGGCCCTCAGAGACACCCAGAAATCACTGAAAACACACTAAAAAGTATATTGGTACATTTATTAACCCATTAATAGCACCAATAGACATTTTAAAAAAAATAAACCTAAAACATTTTTTGCCCAGAAAACCCCTTTAAGTTTAAAGAGGTTTCTCGGCAAAAAAATCTTATTTTAAAAAAGGGTCTGATACTGTTATTAATGGGTTAATAAGTTCATCTAAATATCTTTAACAGTGTTTGGAGTGATTTATTGGTGTCTCTGGGGGCTCTTGGCATCCTCTGCAATTGTTTACAAGGTGAAGCTTTCTGTTGTGCAGCTTCCACACTACCTCCATCTCACATCTCTGTCTCCCTAGCTATCCCACCCACTAATAGCCATTCCCATCTAACTAACTCAGCCCACCCCTTCATCCCATCACATTTACGTGTCTTTCTCGTTCCTTCTAGAACAGCTCCTCCTTTTCTTTCACTCTCCTGGCTGTGTGCTGGATCGAGCCGCCTGCGTAGGAGAGATGGCATTTCTGATGGTGCATGCACAGACCGGAAGTGCCTCTGACACCTACACAGTAGAGTTTGAGTGGTAAGGGGGGGGGGGGGGGAATATTGGTAATGTTCCATTTCGGAAATGGAACATTACTGGACAATTAGAAAGTGTGTATGGGGCGGTCATATGACTGCCCTGGCGATCTGGGTAATTATACAAAATAAATTAGAATTTAGATGGAGAGGGGTTTTAGTTTAGGGGTTCATTTTTATTCTATCCTGGACAACCCCTTTAATGCAATGGACGATTACCTGCTTCACTATATGGCTCCTGCCTCTTCTCCTGGTGTCTTATGAGCAGTGGTCACAATATAGTGACGTCACTTACTTTGCAACTTGTTTGATCCATAAGGATCACGGTTACACAGTTCATGTGCATGTGGTGTCTGCAGTTTTCGTGGATGCCATACGTACCCATTCATGTCAATGAGGTTATTTAAATAGCACTGGGTCAGTGAAAAGAATGTGTCATCCATTTTCATAGATGCAGAGACATATCAAATATACAAAAGAAAATTAAAAAAATATGTTTTCACAGACGTTAAAAATGTTTCAACTACGGATAGCTCATTGTCTTACTGATTAAGAATAGCGTTTGCTAGGGGTTTGGCACAGGGGGACAAATATATCTAAATGGGGATATACTGGCTGTACATAAGGCTCTGCATACAGTTTAAGTACACAGTAATACAGTACAGGAAAATGTTGTGACTTACAGGTGACATCTCTGACTGTAATCGTTCACATTTCTCATCTCCTCCATCTGAACTGCCACTGTCGGACTGGGGTGTCTAGGGCTCACCAGTGGAATTGTTTCTAGGGGCCTGTCGCGAAGACCCCTGCAGATCAGCTGTACCGAGACAGGGCGGCTAAAAGAAATAAGATGTCGGGAGTCATGCTGCTCACCCGCCATATGATGTGCACCATTACACTATCTAAACTACAGCTAAACTAAACTAAGCTAGGCTCTGTATGGCAAGTGAACAGCATGGCTCCTAGAATTGTTACCTTTACCTGTAGCTGCTGCATTTGTCCTGGAATAGCTGATCTGCGGAGGTCCTGGCTGTCGGACCCCCGCAGATGTAATATTGATGCTCTATCCTAAAGACAATCAATATTAGAAAGATAGATAAATCCTTTAAAGAGGTTGTCCGGGAATTGGAGCCACCCATGTGGTGAGCAGAAGGTGTAAAATAATATTTAAAAAAATTAAAAAAGCATACTCACCTGTCCCCAGCGCTCTATTGTCCACTACCAGTGTCCATTCAGTGTCATGTTGGCGCCTTCTTGCTGGGAGTCCTGCACCTCAATTGACCGCTGAGACCAATTAGGTTCAGGATTTCCAGAAATGAGGCCATGAGACCGAACAGATACAGGCATGGGACAATGGGCTGCTGCGGACAGATGAGTATGCTTTTTAAAAAAAATAAAATAAAATTTACACCTCCCTGGCGCCCACCACAGTGATCACTCCAATTTATGGACAACCTCTTTAAAGGGGTTATTTGAGCCAAAAAAAATTTATGGCCCCCCCATACTGTATGGGGAACAGTGATGGGGTCATAATATTGTGTGGGCAGTGATGGAGGCTGTGTTATAGTAACAACTATTAAAACCACTAAGAATCAGCACTTGATTATTAGAGAAAAAAAAAAGATTTTTGTTACTCAGGGCTCATTCACATCTGCGTTGTGAACTCCGTAGTTCAGGTTTCCGTTTCCTGCCTAAAACAGAGGCAGGAGACGGAAACCTGCAGGAGTCTCTCTCACCCATTCATTTGAATGGGTGAGAGAGATGTCCGGCCGTGAGCGGCGGTGAGCGTTTTATGCTCTCCGCCGCGAAACCGGGTTTTATAATCCGGACACAGAGTCGGACATGCAGTACTCTGTGTCTGGATAAAAAAATCCGGTTTCGCGGCGGAGAGCATAAAACGCTCACCGCCGCTCACGGCCGGACCCAGTCTGAGCTTTCCGACTTCTGGCATGCAGAAGACGGAAAGCTCAGAACGGAAAGAAGAACGCTGGTGTGAACCTAGCGTCAGCTGTTCCCACTGGCTGTAACCTGTGGAGCAACCACCTTGGTACACAAAAGTGCACCTACATATAACAAAACAACCTCAGATGCCGATATGCCGAGTATCGGCTGGTATATCCTCCTATTATCAGCTGTTTGCTCCTATATTTACAGGGTCCCCGAGACGCTGTCTAGCAGGTAACATTCCTGTCTATAACTTCCTAACCATAACTGCCTTAACTATTCCCTCGCGTTTCGCTGACTATCATTGATCAGCTCATCAGGGGTTGTTACAAAAAAGGTTTGTTTGTCAAGACAGACAGCAGGCGACCACCATCCAGTGCCATCTGCCTACTGTCTGGTTCGGTACTAGTGTGACCGCAGAATGCGGCCGCCAGAGCTGCGCTTGAAATAGCCAAGTGCTGATCCATAGATCCGCCCATCAGGGGGCGTGGCTACTAGAGCTCGGACCAATCAGAGTTCCACACCTCCTTCTGACTGAGTGAAACTTGGTCCACCTCCTATCACTAGGTCTCCGTCCCCTCCTCTGAGGCCATGTATTGAAGACTACGGCGGTAAGTATGCGAATGCGGACAAATGATGTATAATATTCATCTTCTGCCGATCATTGTCCAGAACATCACCATGAGCGGCCTGAATCAAGCATAAGCTTAAATAACACAGAAAGCTGAATATATCATTGATTACCGTGGATATATTATGTGCCCTCGTATATCATATCTACTGACATGAGTGTTAATAGATTCATCATTCATGAAGCATGATCTTTTCTAATATATACAATGGTTCATTCCGCAGTACTAGGCAGACAGTGACCTAGTTACAATGAAGTGTATACTTTGTTACAATTATACAGACCAATGAGGTCATTTTCACTAAAACCCACCAATTGCATTGTTTCTATATAGATACTGCCACATGCTGATATGTAACCCATCCACACCTCATTTCTCTCATCTTCATCTTATTCTGTCTGTACTCTACACCTGCTGTTTGATATGAGTCCGCACAATGTCTGAGGCACATAATATGAATAAGGTTATTGGATTGCAAAACTAGGGGGAACCTGGCTGCATCTCTTACCTCACCCTGCTCCTGCTCGCGCCTCTCTTGTTCCAGCAGCATCCTGGGCCCTGTGCATCACACATCGAATCTTCAAAGCGTTTAACCCCTTGGTGTTCGGCCGATTACACGCATTCCTATGTCGGCGAGGTATTCGACGAATACTATTCGCTCAACACTATTCAGGATCAGAAATATTAATGCAGGCAGCAGGACAGGGTTATAAATAAAAATGCACTGACACTTACGTGCAGCCCCCCTCTGCACCCTGCCCTGGGCATACCATCACCTTCACTGCACTCTTTGTGCACGGAGCAGCTGCAGGACTGATGTCAAGTTCAGTGGCGTAACTAGGAATGGCGGGGCCCCGTGGCGAACTTTTAACATGCCCCCCCCCCCGACCGACACCGAAGACCTCAACCAACCCCCTCCTACGCATTCCTGTGTGCTCTATTATGCCCCATAGTGGCCCCTTCACACAGTATTATCCCCCATAGTGGCTCCTGCACACAGTATTATCCCCCATAGTGGCTCCTGCACACAGTATTATCCCCCATAGTGGCTCCTGCACACAGTATTATCCCCCATAGTGGCCCCTGCACACAGTATTATGTCCCATAGTGGGCCCTGCAAACAGTATTATCCCCAATAGTGGCCCCTGCACACAGTATTATCCCCCATAGTGGCCCCTGCACACAGTATTATGTCCCTTAGTGGCCCCTGCACACAGTATTATCCCCCCATAGTGGCTCCTGCACACAGCATTATACCCCATAGTGGCCCCTGCACACAGTATTATCCCCCCATAGTGGCTCCTGCACACAGTATTATCCCCCATAGTGGCTCCTGCACACAGTATTATCCCCCATAGTGGCTCCTGCACACAGTATTATCCCCCATAGTGGCCCCTGCACACAGTATTATGTCCCATAGTGGGCCCTGCAAACAGTATTATCCCCAATAGTGGCCCCTGCACACAGTATTATCCCCCATAGTGGCCCCTGCACACAGTATTATGTCCCTTAGTGGCCCCTGCACACAGTATTATCCCCCCATAGTGGCCCCTGCAAACAGTATTATCCCCAATAGTGGCCCCTACACACAGTATTATGTCCCTTAGTGGCCCCTGCACACAGTATTATCCCCCATAGTGGCCCCTGCACACAGTATTATGTCCCTTAGTGGCCCCTGCACACAGTATTATGTCTCTTAGTGGCCCCTGCACACAGTATTATCCCCCATAGTGGCCCCTGCACACAGTATTATGTCCCTTAGTGGCCCCCGCACACAGTATTATGTCCCTTAGTGGCCCCCGCACACAGTATTATGTCTCTTAGTGGCCCCTGCACACAGTATTATCCCCCATAGTGGCCCCTGCACACAGTATTATGTCCCTTAGTGGCCCCCGCACACAGTATTATGTCTCTTAGTGGCCCCTTCACACAGTATTATCCCCCATAGTGGCTCCTGCACACAGTATTATGTCCCACTGTGGACACCCATAAACAATTATTATACTCTGGGATCTTTTCAGACCCCAGAGTATAATAATCGGAGACCCGGGGGAATAAAAACATAAAAAATTACTGTTACTTACCTGTCCCCCAGCTCCTACGCTGTCGGCCTCTGCTGCCGTCCTTGTTCAATGACGTCGGACATCACATGACCCGGGACGCAGGCCGGGTTCATGTGACGTCAGAGACGTCAGACAACTAGGAAGGAGGCCTGGCAGGATCGTGGAGAGGTAAGTAACAGTGTTTTTTATGTTTCTTACCTCTCGGCGGATCATTATACTCGTGATCCGAAAAGACCCCCGAGTATAATGATAGCAGCGGCAGCGGCTGCCACCGGGCCCCTAATGTCCCGGGCCTAGTGGCAGCTGCCTCTGCTGCTATGGCAGTAGTTTCGCCACTGGTCAAATTGACAAGATCGCTGTAGCCGATCACCGCTCTCTACAGTACAGCAGTATATAGTGTTGGGCTGCTGCAGCCGATCACCACTCTGTATAGTACAGCAGTATATAGTGTTGGGCTGCTGCAGCCGATCACCACTCTGTATAGTACAGCAGTATATAGTGTTGGGCTGCTGCAGCCGATCACCACTCTGTATAGTACAGCAGTATATAGTGTTGGGCTGCTGCAGCCGATCACCACTCTGTATAGTACAGCAGTATATAGTGTTGGGCTGCTGCAGCCGATCACCACTCTGTATAGTACAGCAGTATATAGTGTTGGGCTGCTGCAGCCGATCACCACTCTGTATAGTACAGCAGTATATAGTGTTGGGCTGCTGCAGCCGATCACCACTCTGTATAGTACAGCAGTATATAGTGTTGGGCTGCTGCAGCCGATCACCACTCTGTATAGTACAGCAGTATATAGTGTTGGGCTGCTGCAGCCAATCACCGCTCTCTACAGTACAGCAGTATATAGTGTTGGGCTGCTGCAGCCGATCACCACTCTGTATAGTACAGCAGTATATAGTGTTGGGCTGCTGCAGCCGATCACCACTCTGTATAGTACAGCAGTATATAGTGTTGGGCTGCTGCAGCCGATCACCACTCTGTATAGTACAGCAGTATATAGTGTTGGGCTGCTGCAGCCGATCACCACTCTGTATAGTACAGCAGTATATAGTGTTGGGCTGCTGCAGCCGATCACCACTCTGTATAGTACAGCAGTATATAGTGTTGGGCTGCTGCAGCCAATCACCACTCTCTACAGTACAGCAATATGTATGCAACATCCCAGAAGGATCTGGCTATTCCTGTGTTTGTCTCTTGTGCTTCGGGGCTCTGTGGTATGTCCCGTCCTTTATGTTATGTGTCATGTTATTGCAGTTTTCCCTGTTATGTTCCCCCTATGCAGTTCATCCAGTGCCTTGGTTCAGCCCTGGCCAATCACAGGCCATTGGGCGGGGTTGTAGGAGACCTGTCTCCATGGTGATCCCTGGTCCATAGTTTGCAATTGAGTGCTGGAGTTGATTATGTGCAGAGCTTACCTTCACCCCAGCTGGATTCTGGGCCAAGGATCGTCCATTACAGCCCTTGGAGGACTACTTATTGCCCCAGGCTCATCCAGAGACAGCCCTCAGACAGGTAATTTATTTCTGCATCTCTGAGAAGACATTTGTCAGCCGTGTCAGGAGGAGCAATGGAGGAAATGACAGGAGAAACTCATTTGGGCCTAGTCTCCAGGTAACCACATCACTGTCAGGACTCCTTGCCCTACTGTAACCCCCATCATCCTAAATTGGGAGTGGCACGAGAGGAGGAGTAGTGGGATTGATTGGCCTCAGTGGTCAGCAGTCTCGAGACTCACAATCAAGCTTCAGCGGAACTCCTTTAGAAAGGCTATTCGTCTCTTACCTTTAGACGTGGTCTCCGCTGCGCCGTTCCTCAGTAATACTGTTTTTTACCGGTATGCAAATGAGTTCTCTCGCAGCGATGGGGGCGGGCCACAGCGCTCAAACAGCAATGAGGGCGTCCCCACCGCTGCCAGAAAAGTGTCCCCAAGTGCCGCCTCCTTCTTCGTCCGCCACGTCATGTTCAATGTCTTCTTCCGGCGCAGGCTCGTAACCGAGCAGAGCAGACTGCGCAGGCGCACAGGCCACGGGAAAATGGCCGATAACAATACTGTGCATGTGGCCATTTTCCCGTGACCTGTGTGCCTGTGCAGTCTGCTCTGCTAGAAGTTACGAGCCTGCGCCGGAAGACATTGAAGATGACGCAGTGGACGAAGAAGGAGGCGGCGCTTGGAGACACTTCTCTGGCAGCGGTGGGGATGCCCTCATTGCTGTTTGAGTGCTGGGGCCCGCCCCCATCGCTGCAGAAGAACTCATTTGCATATCGGTAGAAACCGGTATTTCTAAGGAACGGCATGGCGGAGACGACGTCTAAAGGTAAGAGACGAATAGCCTTTCTAAAGGCTATTCCGACGTCTTATCCACAAAAAAAAAAAGTTTTAATGCTAGAATCCCTTTAAAGGGGTTGTCCAGAAAATACAGAACCGGGTAAGGAGAAACACACACACACACACAAAAAAAATTCACCTGTAGAGATGCGTGAGTACTATTCGAAATGGCCATTTCAAATAGCCGCTCCCATAGGAATGAATGACGGCTGCGTCCATTGATTGCTATGGGTGCGTGCGATTTGAAACGGCTCATCTCTATTCACCTGTGTCCAGTGTCACCTGGGGTCTTGTTCTGGCAGAAGTCCTTGCTGGCCTCAGTGGTCACAGGAAAGGACCTGGGATGTCACTCGCATACGTCACTGATGATGTCACAGGTCTTTATCTGTGACCGCAGAGGCCACTGATCTGCTGGTTGGGGGCGGGATTTAGGTTTGAGGACCACCCCACATGTAATAGTACCTCCCTCCATTAGTAGTAGCCCCTCCCCACATAAGTAATGCTGTTACCTGTGGGGGGCACTATTACTGTAATAGTCAGCCACTAGTCCCCATCATACCATTCCATATATATAGCTCTGTTTATTTATACATTACTTACAGAGCCCTGATGGGGTGGGCGGGGCCTCCTCTTACACACAGCCTATGCGCATCTTGTGTTCTCTTCCCACTGGAAACATAGAATAGGAGTCACAGTTCCAGGCGGTATCTCCTCCTCTCACACAGCCTGTGCGCATCTTCTATTTTCCTCCTGGAACCTTGACCCCCTATTCTATAGTACCACTGACAGGAAAAGAGAAGATATACACAGACTATCTGTAGAAGGAGATCTCGCTCACCTCATCACTGCTCTGTAAGGACAGGTTATAGTATGGAAGAACAGGAATCTAATAGCAAATCCAAAATGGATGCCCTGTCTGACCAGAGACTACAGGCAGGGGTCATTTTAACGTTCCCCTCACACATGTTTCTTGCACACAATTCTTTAGTGATTAGGGATCTCCCGGCTGCAGAATATCTCATGGCTGCAGCACTATGACCAACCCAGCCCAACACCAGCTTAACCATACATTTCCAAAATACTATTAAAAAATACTGTTACTTACCACTTCTGGCTCTGGAAGGCTTCGGGCCTACTTGGGTGACGTCCCAGACGTTACGTGAGCTGGGCTTGTGTCCTTATGCGACGCAAGCTCACATGATGTCCCGTACACCATTGAAGTTGGCTGACATCAGTGAGGAGTATGCCGGAGCCCAGGAGATGTAAGTAACATTGCGCTGGGTATGCCTAAGGACTGTGATTGGGAGCCCAAGAGAAGTGAGTAGGACTGTCTGTTAAGTTTCTGCACCTCCCCTGAGCTTTCCATTATTATGGTCCAGAGTCTGAAGAGACCCCGGAGAATAATAACAGCCATTCCAGTAACAAAAATGCTGAATGAAAGAACTTGCAAAATTTGCTCAATATTTATTGCATATTAACCCTTAAATGGGAGAATTGAGGATATAGCTGTCAGCCAAACCCCTATATACATGCATACTCAGCTTGAATGCATATTGTATGGGATATCAATAGGGAGAAGAACTTCTGATGGCAGTTTATTTCCCATAAGACCAAAGGATTGTTCTTGTTCAAATCTGCCACTGGGGATAACCCCATATACAATAGATTGTCAAAGTGTCCTTGAATTTTCTAATGTTTGTTTATTTGGGCTTTTCAGATATAGTTTGCTATTTTACAGTTATTTCTCTATATATCCTCTGCCTTAGGGAGAAATGCAAAATGTGCTGCAGTCATAATGGCACTATTAGCAAAAGAAAAACTGATAGGACACCATATATGAAGGTTTATATAGACATAGCCCAGCAAGACCCCACAAATATCTCAACTTGCAAAGAAAACTCAGGTACTGTAAGGGAATTACTTGTCGGGCAATTCCCTAGTGCTGCTACAGGAACAATGGAAGAAAGGAAAGACAGAGACTGAGAGCCCTAAACTTGACCCAGCCCCTGTTCCTACTTACTTGCCACACTGTCCTAATGACAGGAGCAACTTGGCTACGTTTCCTTCCCTCAATAAGTGTAAACAGACAAGACAAGATAGAGCTGTTAGGGCTCGTTCACACGGGGGGCAGTGGGGCAGATTTTGACCATATTTTGACTCGGGGAGCCAAGTCTAAATATGGTCAAAACCCGCCTGCCACGATGTCACGGTCGCAGCTTCCCCCACACCCCAGAGTTGGCTAAAATGAATGGGCCAACGCCGGAGGTTACGGCTGCCAGTCGGAATCCGCCTGAAGAAAGGGCAGCTCGTTTGTTTTTTTTTCCGCTATCGGCAGTTGCCGATAGTGGAAAAAAGAATGCTAGTGGTCTCCATAGACCACCATTGTAAAGGGGCGGATTATGACGTGGATTCCGCTGTCAAAATCCGCCACTATGGCCCCATGTGAACTAGCCCTTAGCAAGCCAAAGGTCAAAGCCACAGAGACAAAGCAGTACAAAATCGTAATCCGAAAGTAGTCATAGGGGAAGCCAAAGATCAGAGGTCAGTAATACCATAGTGGTTGAGAGAGGAACTTAGCAGGGACATATTCTAAGGAGAGAGTCACAATAACCATCAAACCTGTGTGGGCTGATATATGAAGCCCAGGACCTGTCCTATGCTTGATTTGTAGACTGAAGAACAGAGGGAAGTGAGGTGCAGGAGATGGCTGTGGTGGAAAATCTATTACAGACAGCAATAGATGTAATAGAGCAGTGTTCACACAGAGCAACAAAAAACTCTTAAGCAAAGAATCAGACTGAACACACCTCCTGTGCCGCAGCGTGTGAGCGGAGGGTGTTGCAGAGGCCCGAACAGGCAGAGACATTACAGGCACCCTGTAAACTGTTGGAATCTGCTGCAGGAAATCTGTGCCAAAATTAGCAGTTTGGTGCAGATTTTCTGGTAAAATTCCACATGGAGCCTGGATTGATTACCTGCAGAAAATCCAATCTATGTAAATAGAGGAACAGAGCAATGAAAGTAATTGAATTACCAGATCCCACTAACTATAATGGAGTCTGTCAGATTTCCATCATGGGATCCAGAATTTTATCCCATTACATAGTGTAGCATGCTGCGCTATCTTGTTCAGTATTTTTTAACTAATTTACATCAGAGGCTTCAATGCAGATGTGACCTGGGAACTAAGATCATTCTCAGCACATAGGCAGTCCATGGATGTTCATCACTAGAGACCCAATGGGAAAGATTAAAATCATGTCATGTATGCCCCTAGTGGAGACAACTGTATACTACATTCATACAAACACAACTCATATAAATATATTTTATTTATCTGCTTAGAAATTTTTGATCTAGCAAATGAACAAGATTGTAAAAAATTCTCTAGTTGCTCTCTTTACTTATGACTTTCTGCTAATTGGGACGACTGTCTAATACTGAATTGCTCCACTCTATTCTGAGAGAGAACTGTCCTAGGACTGGATAGATCAATTTTTCTAACTTTAATACTCACTTTCCATATTCTGTTACTGAGCCCTATAACTGTCCATAAAATTATTGCTCCAAGGCAAATGCAGTAAACATGATATTTCTTCATTTAACAGTCCAGTAATGTTAAAGGGACTGCGCTCAGAAGTCTCATTCACAGATTTAGTCACCTATTTTTTTTTTTTTTGTAAAATGATGGACACCCTGTTGGAACCCAGCAAACCCCATTATGTCATTTTGGTTGTCATGTGACACATCTCTAATTTAAATAGGTCAACAAGTCTGTATTGTCGTGTGCATGTAGCCCAAGATATGGAAGATACAGTTCTGCCTGTCTCTGGCCACCACTAGGGGGAGCTTATAAGCTTACTGTATACTGTTCATACACAGAACTTAATAGTAAACAGATACAATGATCCCTCATGGGACAATGCCCTCAGGGTAGAATATTTCTAATATAAAGTTGTCTGCCAACAGTCCATATCTGGCACATATGCAAAGTCCCAGCCAGTCAGTATGGGCTACAGATGGGCGAACCCCGGACCATTTGTTTCGTCCTGTGTTCAGACAAAGCAGACACCCATTTCAGTCCAAATTTGTTCAAATAGAACTGGAATGGAAATTATTATACACTGGGGTCTCTTCATCATCACTTGACCTGACACATTACTTGATTCCATGTCCATTATGACAACATCAAGCAGAAGTCCTATAAAAAATCTCAGCAGCAGAATCTCCATGTAGTTGTGCTACCACTGTTCTGGATAGAGGAGCAGATCAGCAATTACCCCAAAACCTTTGCAGATATCATAGAATTCTGAACTTTCTGAGCAAAAGCAATAATAGATATGGACTGGAGAGAAAATTCTTCACTAATTGATAAGTGATATTGGTGATAGAATGTAGAATATACTTTATATTAAGTAGAATAATATATTCACATGGTAATACCAATGAATGGAGGCATTATGGGAGAGGGGGTACAAACTTTTATTATAGTGTTTCATTTTTCTTAAAAATGAAATCCATGCTGTGATTGGTTGCTGTGGTCGATAGTTCAATAAATCTATCCAATAATCTTGTTTTGGTGGATGTTCCCACCGCACATGACCTCTGAGGTCAATCAGTGTCCTCAGCAGCCTAAGTAAATGTCACATGTCCTTTCCTGAGGCTGATGTTTGGCCACAGGGGTCACTTATGGTGCGGACTTCTGCCAAAACAAGACCCTGAAGCAGCACAACCGAGTGGGAGGCACCTGAGCACTGGGTAGTATGTTTTCTTTTTGGGGTTTTTTTCACCTTCCCCCGCCTCCTTGTTAAAAACAGGCTATCCTGGACAAACCCTTTTAGAATTGATCAAGTGCAACATTGTTTTCAATGTTATTACAACAGGTCTATATCATTTGGAAAGGTGGAATGAAATCTACAAAAAAATTCATGTAGGCCTTTTTATATTTACATTTTTTTTTAATTGTTGTGATTTATTTAAAACAGGAAATAGAAGAGGAAGACTTTCCAGATCACCTGAGGCACCTCGGGTGCCCCTAGGCAGTAATGCTGCCCATACAAGAGGTCGCCCCCCCAAGAGAGCAGCCACCTGATTGTGGTGCTGCTCGTACGAGAGGCTTTCCTTCACGAAATAGACCTCAAGAGCAGAGGCAGAGACAGGCACCAGCTGTGTAACAAGCAAGCAGAGGGAGAAGCCGCTCTCCTCTGAATACCCAGCCAGACAGACAACCACAACAGTCATTTCCAGCCAGGAGAACTAGACAGGCTGTTCGGAGACTGCTTCAAGCCGTTGATAGCCTGCCCACCTACACTGTGGACTCTACTACAACCAGACAGAATTGTGTGATATGCCTCATGGATTATGAGGTAGGAGAGACCATCATTCGTCTTGACTGTACTCACGAGTTCCACCATGCATGTGTCCACACCTGGTTTAGCGACAACCCAGTCTGTGCCCTCTGCAGTGGAATTAGTGGGCCCAAAAGTTTTCTTTTTTTTTTTTTATTGAATGTCTGATCATGTTCTGCAGACCACGGAACTTATGGAAAATAATCAAAAACAAAAAGATGTTAGAGTGTGTAATGTTACGCAGCCCACAAAGCCTCATTTTTATAGCTGAATGAATCCGAAGCCGTCAAAGGGAAAAGGAATACTTGCAATGTTAAGACCAGTGTAGAGGAAGAGTTCCTTAAAGATGACTCGCTTAGTTGTCTTCCCACTGTTGTGGCCACAATCTTCCATTTTCTTTACAACATCCATGCCTTCAATAACTTTGCTGAACACCACACACTTTTCATCCATCCATTCAGTTCTAGCAGTGCAGATAAAGAATTGGGAGCCATTTGTGTTAGGTTCAGCGTTTGCCATAGACAGGATGCCAGGTCCAATGTGCTTCAGGTTCTCATCATCAGCAAACTTTGCTTCATTGGAATATTGAGAAGCAGGGGTCTGCGCTCACTGGTAGGGCTTGAATGACAGCCAGAGAGATGAATAAAGTGGTAAATAATGGATTTATTGAAGATAAAAAGCACGACGCGTTTCGGACCACCCCGAATACATGTATTCAGCCCGGCTGACTCAGCAGAATTTGCACTTGAGAAAGGACCCGGGGTGGTCCGAAACGCGTCGTGCTTTTTATCTTCAATAAATCCATTATTTACCACTTTATTCATCTCTCTGGCTGTCATTCAAGTCCTACCAGTGAGCGCAGACCCCTGCTTCTCAATATTCCAATTTTTTCTCCGGTTCACCGGTGTTTCTGTTGGTTCTGCTGCCACTCTCACCTGGATTTTCACTTCACATATGACAACAAAGACACATATTTCCCAGGTGAGAGGTTTACTGGTATTTGATAAGATATTTTATTTATAATTACTAATAATACTACACTCAGAGCGCTCGGCGTCTCTTCCTTTTTGTTTTAAACTTTGCTTCATAGAAGGACTTTCCACCAGTTCCGTTGTGGCTTGTGAAGTCTCCCCCTGGCACATAAAGCCTGAAATGACTCTATGGAAGATGGATCCCTTGTAGCCAAATCCTTCCTCCCCAGTGCACAATGCAAAGAAGTTTCCTGTTGTCTTTAGGGCCACATCTGTGATGAGTCCAGCGGGGACATTGTCCAGTGGCAATTTCAAAAACTACCAGAGGACAGGCCATGATGTAGAATCAGGATTAGCTGGGACCTAAGACTGGTAGCGAGATGGGGGGGAGGGGGTACCGAGCGCACAACCAAATGACCAAAATCTGCTCAGGAGTGGTTCGGGCATATAGGGTAGCTGGACACAGCAGCTAGTCTTACACGCAAAGAAAAAGAGGCCCTCTCTGCCCTTAAAATCAATTAAGAAATAGTGATTAGAAGTTGGAGGGGGGGGGAAATCATCCAAGACAGGACAGCCTATATTGTGGAAGTCTTCAAAATATTAGTGAATCAGTCCTATTGCAGAGAAATTAAAGAAGATCCAAACAAGGAACATTACCTAGATTTCACAAAACTCATACTAGAAACTTATAAAAATGGCATACTCACTAAGAGAGAGAGAGAGAGAGACTACATCCTGGTTAAGAACCCCACTATGGCTTTATGTTATTATTTGCCTAAGATCCATAAGGATCCAATACACCCACCTGGATGCCCCTTTATTTCTGGGGTAAATTCCATCACAAGGAATTTTTCACATTACATCGATATCCAGCTCCAAAAATATGTAGTCCAATTACCGTCATATCTCAGAGACTCTATTAGTCTTATTGAAACACTATTACCCTTCAAATGGGAATCTAACTACCACTAGGCCACATTGGATGTGTCATCTCTTTAGATTGTAAGCCCTCGCGGGCAGGGCCCTCTACCCCATTGTGCCAGTCCGTCATTGTTAATATTATACCTACCTGTATATTCTCTGTATTGTATGTAACCCCCAAATGTAAAGCACCATGGAATTAATGGCGCTATATAAATAAACAATAATAATAATGAATATTGCTCACCAGAAAGGACTAAGGGCTGTAGCATATTTTTTGAATGAAGAAAATATCATGCCTGTAAAGCAAAAACATTTTTATTTTAGAGGGTATCGAATTTATACTTACACATAATGTATTTTCATTCCAACAGAAAATATTCATACAAACCAAAGGGACCGCAATGGGGACAAAATTCGCACCTTCATTCACAAATTTATTCATGGGGCGCTATGAGGAACAATTTATTCTCAGTTCTCACTCCTGGTCCTCTAACATCAGATTCTACAGACGATATATAGACAACATTCTCTTTATTTGGCAAGGGACACCAGAATCCTTCTGGGAGTTCACGTCCTACCTAAACTGTAACCATTGGGGTGTAGAACTCTCGGGTAAAATAAATTCACAAGAGATTGAATACCTTGATTTAGTACTAACAGGTGAGGATAATACAGTAACAACCAAGACCTACTACAAAAAGGTCTATTGTAAAAGCCTGTGAGACTATAACAATCTGCACTATCACAAGTGGAGAAAAAATATACCTTTTGTCTCGCACACAACTGCATGAAAGAAGAGGACTTTACCACACAGAACATAACTATGGTTGAAAGATTTAAACAGAAAAATTACCCCATTCCAATCATTAAAGAAGCACACGATTTTCTCTCTCACTTCATAGACCCATCGCGGCCTTACAAGCCTTTATTTGTAGCAGCCTGGGAAAGGGAGTTGCAACATACGCTCACTGAGGAAGAGGTGGATTCTGTTCTGTCGCACTCGCACGGTTTCTCCCCGTGCATCAGGTTGCAGGAGTGCAATTACAAGTTGGTCTCCCGATGGTATAGGACACCGATGTGGTTGCACAGCAAAGGATTGCAGGACTCTGACCGCTGCTGGAGATGTCAGTCAGGCGAGGGTTCGTACCTGCATATATGGTGGACCTGCCCGCTTATTCGCGAATTTTGGGATAAGATACAAGAAGTTATCCGGGCTGTCAGCTACCCATATTTTCAGCTTACGCCGGAGACGATATTTCTTTTTTTGCCATCTGAAGACTATAAACCCAGCAAGGACAGATTGATTACCCACCTGCTATCGATAGCGAAGTCGCTCATCCCCTTGTACTGGCTAAACCCTGTCGCACCCCCTATCTCGCTATGGATAGAAAGGGTCAACCAGGTGGCACGCTTCGACGAACTGATGTGTTGGTCTACCCGCTCACATGATAGATATGTGAAGACTTAGACTCCCTGGATCCTGCATAAACATTAGCTAGGCTCAGACTGTTGTCTGATTGTCATTATTGCTCCTCACCTACCTCTTTCTCCATGTTTCTTGGTGGGTCCTTACTCTTTTCCTTTCTTCCCTTTTCTCCGCTTTCTCCCTCCCCCCTTTTTTTTTTTTTCTTTTTTCTTTTCCTCCCCTCTACCTCTCTCCTACGCAAGTCTAGATCCTTCTCCGCCTTTGTTCCTCCAACCTACTCTCAAGCCTTTTGCACGCCTTCCTTATCCCTTGGCCTTTCTACCCTTTCTACCCTTTCTTCTGCTATTCAACTACTATTTTTTTTTTTCCTATGTCTCTTCGCCCTGTAATATACTGTACTCTTCTAGTGCATGCTAGGAAATTGTGTCACTGTTCGACTATTGCCACTTTATGGTTTCAATCGCTAACAGTTTATGTTTAATGACTATTACTAGAGATGAGCGAACAGTGTTCTATCGAACACATGTTCGATCGGATATCAGGCTGTTCGATGTGTTCGATTCGAATCGAACATCACGTGGCAAACGCCAAAAAAATTTGATTCCCCTCCCACCTTCCCTGGCGCTTTTTTTGCACCAATAACAGCGCAGGGGAGGTGGGACAGGAACTACGACACCGGAGGCATCGAAAAAAATTGGAAAAAGTCATTGGCTGCCGAAATCAGGTGACCTCCATTTTAGACGAATAGTGGATTTCAAATCCGGGTCATATGAGAATGTGAACTTTGTGACTATGAGACAGGGATAGCTGTACAGGCAGGGATAGCTAGAGAAAACCTTTATTTAGGGGGGAATGTTATTAAAAATAACTTTTTGGGGCTCTATCGGGTGTGTAATTGTGATTTTTGTGACATAAACTTTTTCCAATAGGAATGCATTGGACAGCGCTGATTGGCCAGAGTACGGAACCCGACCAATCAGCGCTGGCTCTGCTGGAGGAGGCGGAGTCTAAGATCGCTCCACACCAGTCTCCATTCAGGTCCGACCTTAGACTCCGCCTCCTCCAGCAGAGCCAGAGCTGATTGGCCGAAGGCTGGCCAATGCATTCCTATGCGAATGCAGAGACTTAGCAGTGCTGAGCCAGTTCTGCTCAACTACACATCTGATGCAAACTCGGCTCTGCTACATCTGATGCACACTCGGCTCTGCTGCTGCATCAGATGTAGCAGAGCCGAGTGTGCATCAGATGTAGCAGAGCCGAGTGTGCATCAGATGTAGCAGAGCCGAGTGTGCATCAGATGTAGCAGAGCCGAGTGTGCACACTCGGCTCTGCTACATCAGATGTAGTAATCTGATGTAGCAGAGCCGAGGGTGCACTAGAACCCCTGTGCAAACTCAGCTCACGCTAATAGAATGCATTGGCCAGCGCTGATTGGCCAATGCATTCTATTAGCCCGATGAAGTAGAGCTGAATGTGTGTGCTAAGCACACACATTCAGCTCTACTTCATTGGGCTAATAGAATGCATTGGCCAGAGTACGGAATTCGACCAATCAGCACTGGCTCTGCTGGAGGAGGCGGAGTCTAAGATCGTTCCACACCAGTCTCCATTCAGGTCCAATCAGCGCTGGCCAATGCATTCTATTAGCGTGAGCTGAGTTTGCACAGGGGTTCTAGTGCACCCTCGGCTCTGCTACATCAGATTGCTACATCCGATGTAGCAGAGCCGAGTGTGCACACTCAGCTCTGCTACATCTGATGCACACTCGGCTCTGCTACATCTGATGCACACTCGGCTCTGCTACATCTGATGCACACTCGGCTCTGCTACATCTGATGCAGCAGCAGAGCCGAGTGTGCATCAGATGTAGCAGAGCTGAGTGTGCATCAGATGTGTAGTTGAGCAGAACTGGCTCAGCACTGCTAAGTCTCTGCATTCGCATAGGAATGCATTGGCCAGCCTTCGGCCAATCAGAGCTGGCTCTGCCGGAGGAGGCGGAGTCTAAGGTCGGACCTGAATGGAGACTGGTGTGGAGCGATCTTAGACTCCGCCTCCTCCAGCAGAGCCAGCGCTGATTGGTCGAATTCCGTACTCTGGCCAATCAGCGCTGGCCAATGCATTTCTATGGGGAAAAGTTAGCTTGCGAAAATCGCAAACTGACAGGGATTTCCATGAAATAAAGTGACTTTTCTGCCCCCAGACATGCTTCCCCTGCTGTCCCAGTGTCATTCCAGGGTGTTGGTATCATTTCCTGTGGTGTCATAGTGGACTTGGTGACCCTCCAGACACAGATTTGGGTTTCCCCCTTAACGAGTATATGTTCCCCATAGACTATAATGGGGTTCGAAACCCGTTCGAACACACGAACAGTGAGCGGCTGTTCGAATCGAATTTCCAACCTCGAACATTTTAGTGTTCGCTCATCTCTAACTATTACCTCATTGTACCACTATACACAACTGACAAGAAGCATCACAATATCTAATGTGTCTACTTTTGTCTCGTGCACATGATTGTCTTCCCGTAATTTCTTGTACTATTTACGGTTCCTATTCACCTCTGATATGTTCTTTTACAAATGTTATGTAAAAACCAAATAAACGTTGATTCAAAAAAAAAAAAAAAGAAGCACACGATAGAGTTAAAAAACTTACCCAGAAAGAATGTTTAATTCTCAAAACTTTTACCAAACCCCAGGAAAAATATAGGCACAACTTCATCACACAATATAACACAGCACGTAATTCTATCCGTCAGATCTTGCTTAACCCTTTCCCGCCAATGGCATTTTTTGATTTTTGTTTTTGACTCCCCTCCTTCTAAACCCCATAACTTTTTTTATTTCTCAGCTCCCAGAGCCATATGAGGTCTTAATTTTTGCGAGACAAATTTTTCTTCATCATGCCACCATTAATTATTCTGTATAATATACTAGGAAGCTGGAAAAAAAATCAGAATGGGGTGAATTTGAAGAAAAAATGCATTTCTGCGACTTTCTTACGGGCTTTGGTTTTACGGCGTTCACTGTGCAGCCAAAATTATATGCCCCTTGTATTCTGTGTTTTGGTACAATTCCGGGGATACCAAATTTATATGGTTTTATTTACATTTTGACCCCTTAAAAAAAATCCAAAACTGTGTTAAAATTTTTTTTTTCTAAAAGTCGTCATACTCCGACAGCCGTAACTTTTTTATACGTCAGTGTACGGGGATGCATAGGCTGTCTTTTTTTGCGGGGCCGGGTGTACTTTTTAGTTCTACCATTTTCGGGAAATGCTATTGCTTTGATCACTTTTTATTCAAATTTTTATCAGAATCAAAACAGTGAAAAAACGGTGGTTTGGCACTTTTGACAATTTTTCCCTATTCCCTATACTATTTTGACTATTTGAATTTTTAACACTTTTTATATATTTTTTTTTTATTGCATTTATTAGACCCCTAGGGGTGTTGAACCCCAGGGGGTCTGATCACTAATGCAATGCATTACAATGCTAATGCATTGCAAAAAATCATAACTTCTTTTGTAGGCTGCATAGACCAGCCTGCAAAAAAAAGAATTTGAAGACAAGCCTGGGAGCCTTGTAAAGGCACCCGGCTGTCATGCCAACGTGACGTCGGCCCTGGAGCATGCTCCAGGAGCCGGTGATCACCGGCAAAATGGCGGCGCCCATGCACCGCCAGGAAAATGGCGCCTCCGGCGCCTTTGACCCTGGCGCCGGAGGGGTTAATGCCTCCGATCGGTCCGGGGACCGATCGGACGCATTAGAGTCGGTTGTCTACTGCTTAAAGCAGTAGACACCCGGCGGCTATGGCGGCCGCCCGGCTCCCAGGCGGTTGCCATAGTTATACACCCGACATGCGCCGTACTGCGCATGTCGGGAAGGGGTTAAACACTGGCATATTTTGCTTAATGACAGACATCTAGGCAAACCAGTCCCCAAAAAACCAAGTATTACATATAGGAGAGCACAAACAATCAGGAACATAGTAGCACCCAGCAGATTAAGACCCCTCGGGGAAAACGGCCACCACAGCTATTACTAATGTTCAAGGTAGTTCTAAGTGCGGATGCACAAGATGTAAGTGCTGTTTGCATTTCGCACATAATCAACCAAGTGTCAACAGCATGGTCACAGGGGAAAATTTCCCAATAAAAAATAGATTGACTGTTCATCTAACTACATTGTCTATATGATAACATGCACTTGCACCCTCTAGTACGTAGGCCACACCATCATGTGTATACGCAATAGAATTAAAAAACACAGATTGAATGTTCAAAGTTGGTTCGGAAAAAAAAACAGTGTCTCAAGATATGCCAAAATGAACCCCTTCCCGCCAATGGCATTTTTTGATTTTCGTTTTTGACTCCCCTCCTTCTAAACCCCATAACTTTTTTATTTCTCCGCTCCCAGAGCCATATGAGGTCTTAATCTTTGCGGGACATATTTTTCTTCATGATGCCACCATTAATTATTCTGTATAATATACCGTATTTTTCGGACTATAAGACGCACTTTTTTTCCCCAAAATTTTTGGGGAAAAGAAGGGTGCGTCTTATAGTCCGAATGTGGCCGCCCGGCATCTGCTGTAATAGAGAGGCGGAAGCCGGCAAGTGATAGACGCCATTACAGGTGCCGGGGCCTGCGACATCGCTGCGCTCCTCTGCCCTGCATGAAGCCAGCAGCGGGAGGAGTGATGCTGCTATTCCGCTCCTCCGTCCCCCCGCCGCTGGCTTCATGCAGGGCAGCGATGTCTCAGGCCCCGGCGTCTATCCCTCCCCGGCATCCTCCTCTCTAGTACAGCGGATGCCGGGTCAGTATCGGTGGCCCCTTCTCCCCCGGGGCCGGTCCCCACCAGCCCCGTACCTGTAAAGTTGCAGGCCGGCTCCTACGCGACGATATCGCAGGAGCCGACCTGTTCGGGTGACAGCCAGGAGCCTAATGAGGCTCCCAGGCCTGTCACTGCTGTATTAGTATTGCGGCTGGTCTCTATGACCAGCTGTAATACTAATAGACAGAATGTCCCATAGACGGCAATACAGTTGTATTGCCGTCTATGGGACTTGCAATCAAGTGACCGCAGGTTCAAGCCCCGGGGGGGGGAATAAAATAGTAAAAAAAAAAAAAAGCTTTAAAAGTATATAATAAAAATATGAAATAAATAAAAGTTCTAAATCACCTCCTGTCCCTAGAATATATATATAAAAGTAGAAAATCATATATCATAAACCACCGGGTTTTTTTTCAATAAAAGGTGATCTAAGAAATAGATATTCCCCAAAATGGTATAACTAAAAAGTACTTCTGGCCCTGCAAAAAAAAACACTCTATGCGTCCCCGTACAGCTGCAGGGTCACCTGTCAATGTGGCCTTGCATCTGTTGCAAAACTACAACTCCCATATATTAAATATTTTAACATTTTTTGCTTCAAATTTTTTTTTCCCTATTTTCCTCCTCTAAAACCTCTAAAAGGTGCGTCTTATAGTCCGAAAAATACGGTACTAGGTATCTGGAAAAAAAATCAGAATGGGGTGAATTTGAAGAAAAAATGCATTTCTGTGACTTTCTTACGGGCTTTGGTTTTACGGCGTTCACTGTGCAGCCAAAATTATATGCCCCCTGTATTCTGTGTTTTGGTACAATTCCGGGGATACCAAATTTATATAGTTTTATTTACATTTTAACCCCTTAAAAAAAATCCAAAACTGTGTTAAAAAAATTTTCTTCTAAAAGTCGCCATATTCTGACAGCCGTACACGTACAGCTGTCAGTGTACGGGGATGCGTAGGGCGTCTTTTTTTGCGGGGCCAGGTGTACTTTTTAGTTCTACCATTTTCGGGAAATGCTATTGCTTTGATCACTTTTTATTCAAATTTTTATCAGAATCAAAACAGTGAAAAAATGTCGGTTTGGCACTTTTGACTATTTTTCCCGCTACGGTGTTTACCGTACAGGAAAAATATTTTTATAGATTTGTAGAGCGGGCGATTTCGGACACAGGAATACCTAACATGTATGTGTTTCACAGTTTTTAACCACTTTAATCCAGTATATACAGACACATGCATTCATCTGCTCTCAGAATTCATATTTTCCAATTCATATTTGCAAATGGATGCAACAAACACTCATTCACTCATATGATGAGCACATAGGTGCACAGCTGATTACCAGGCAGATGTCTGATTACTGTGCTGTGACTGTAACGAGCGACACCTGTGTACTCATCAAATGACCATGGACCGTAATTCACTTGACCATGGGTGTTGTTTCAGAGCCCCTGCTAGGAATGAGACGAGGTACACCGGCCCAGTTTGTGACCCAGTCCCAGCCTCAACTACATTCACCCAGTGTGCCGTCAGTGAAATGTAGCGTCCCTGTCTGCATGCACTTGTCCACACGTCGGTGGTCAAGTAGACCTTTGTGCAAAGCGCAGAACTTAGGGCCTGCCTGATGTTGAGTGACACGTGCTGGTGCAAGGCGGGGACGGCACACCAGGAGAAGTAGTGACAGCTAGGGACGGCATAGCGAGGTTCCGCACTTGCCATCAGGTCCCGGAAGGCCGGAGTTTCCACAAGCCGGAACAGCAACATCTCCTGGGTCAGGAGTTTGGAGATGTGTGCGTTCAAGGCTTGCACATGTGGGTGGTTAGCGCTATATTTTTGCCTGTGCTCAAATGTCTGAGAGATGGTGGGTTGCTGGGAGGAGATCCATGTTGGTAGACGACGAGGTGGACAGGAACAAGGAAGAATGAGGGAGAAGTCCCCAAAGTGGCGGAGTGAGATGTTGCAATGTCCTGGCTGGTGCTCTGGACTGCAGCACCAGCACTGGCGACAGTGGGAGAGGCAGTGCCGGCAACGCCGGATGATGATTGTCCTGTGTTTGCTCTTCCCACTGAGCCTAATGCTTGGATTCCAAATGATGGCGCAAGGAAGTGGTCGAAACGTTGCTCTTTTCAGAGCCCCTACTCACTTTTGAGTGGCAAATTGTGCAAACCGCACTATATTTGTCCTCCGCGCATTTCTTGAAAAATCTCCACACCATCGAGGAATGCGCCTTCGATGGGGGAGTTTTTCTGGGCTGGCTTAAATAAGGAACATCTTAGGCCATTCTGGGTGTGGCCTGGCTTCGGCAAAGCAGCTGACCTTGGCCTCTGGACATGCCTCTGCCTCTAGCTACCCTCTTTGGTGCTGCACCTCCCTCAACATCAACACTGCTTTCCCCACTTGACATCCCCCCTGTCCAGGTCGGGTCAGTGTCCTTGTCGTCCACCACCTCCTCTGCCAATTCCTCTCTCGCCTCCTCCTCCTGCACACCGCACATGGCAACAGGCTGCCTGATGGCAACTGTGTCTCGTCATCGTCACTGAGGGTGGGTTGCTGGTCAACCACCACAAAATCAACAGGAGATGGAGGAGACTCCAGTGCTTGGGCATCTGGACACAGAAACTCATCTGGTAGCTCCGTGGAATCGGGAAATAGAGGGACAGGGAGAGGGACAGTTAAAGGACCAGAGAACAGGTCCTGGGAGGTGGGAAAGTTGGGATTACTCTGCTGGGAAGATTGGGCATTTTGGGAGGAAGGCTGACCAGAATGTTGTGTAGGAGGAGGAGATGAGTTAGAGGCTGACTGGCTGGTGGATAATGTGGTTGAAGCATTGTCCGCCAGCCATTGCAACACATGTTCCTGGTGCTCAGGCCTACTTAGGTTTGTGCCCTGCACCCCTACTTAATGTGGCCAGCAAGCCGGGGACTGTGGAGAAGCGCAATACTTGATGCCCCTGAGGAGTAGGCATGGAATGTGCTGTGGCTTCACTGCGACCTTGTTCCCCAGCAGCATTTCCACGCCCACGGCCTCGTCCACGTTCCTTACTGGTAGCCTTGTGCATTTTTAGATGGTTTTTGATGGTTTGGTGGGTACACACCATTACAACCTGGATAAAGCGTATATAGCCTGAGAATTAGAATGTATATCCCACTGATTTTTTGTGGGTACACACTGTGCCAACCTGGATGAAATGTATATAGCCTGAGAATTAGAATGTATATCTCACTGATTATTTGTGGGTACACACCGTGACAACCTGGATGAAGCGTATATAGCGTGATAATTAGAATGAATATCCCACTGACTTTTGGGGGGTACACACTGTGACAACCTGGATGAAGCGTATATAGTGTATATGGGCTGAGAATTTCAGTGTATACCCCTTATTTTCAGGGGAGGTGGGGGGGAAACACTGTTGAACCCTGGATTAAGCGTATATAGGGTATATAGGCATACAATTTCAGTGTATCCCACTTAGCTTAATCCCCACCGCGGAAAGCTGGGTTGTGCAGATACAGCCTGGCTTAATTGCTGTGAATCCCACTTTAGCATTTGTGGGTAGACAAACTTCTTTGCTATTCCTGCCTAGCAGAATCTAAAACCTATCTAGCCCTCAGCAGATGTCTGTCTGTAACTAAGTGCAAGCACAGAATGAATCTGAGCTGATGGCACCTGTTCGTCTGAATTTGAGGTCACATGTCCTCGGCAGCCAATGGCTTTTTCCTAGTTTTTTCAATGCCTCCGTTGTCTTAGTTCTTGTCCCACCTCCCCTGCGCTGTTATTGGTGCAGAAAAAGCGCCAGGGAAGGTGGGAGGGGAATCAATCTGTAAGTGCATTTTCAACGCGGTGTTCGTATGGAATCGAACAGTGCGAACAGCGTGATGTCCAATCGAACATGTACTCGATCGAATGCTGTTCGCTCATCTCTAGTTAAGTCCAAAATGAATATTCAGTAAACACTAAAGTTGTATTTATTGCAGAGAACTGTGCCTAACTATATGAGGTTCTGCTATATTACTTCTGCTGTTTGGAGTGACAGTTACTTTGTACAAGTCTGTGCCATCTCTTCTGAATTGCTTCGAGTAAGCCCCCACATTTATATGGTGGCTACAAGCCCTGTTCCCAGTGTTTGCTTCAAGTAGAGAATGATGCATTTTCAAATAAAAGCCAGGAACCCCCCAAAAAACACACCAAAAAATGAATGTTGTATTTAATAATAGCCCATATATTTATGCCATAAAAATCTTATTTCCAGAAGTCAGAAAAAAATGACAATCTTCTTATTTCCTGATGTAAGACTATCC
Source organism: Leptodactylus fuscus (assembly GCF_031893055.1). Lineage (NCBI taxonomy): Eukaryota > Metazoa > Chordata > Amphibia > Anura > Leptodactylidae > Leptodactylus > Leptodactylus fuscus. Next base: position 67,851,829 of record NC_134274.1, on the reverse strand, counting down.
AGGCACATAAACCTACACTACTAGTGTTGCAAAATATTTACTTGCCTTGATTTGCTCTGACATTTACTTATATGTCTTACATGTTTACAGGAGGCATAGGGGGGGAATTCGAGTGGGCCTACCAATATTACCACCATACAGTGACCATGTAGTGTTAGATATTGGCCAGGAGCATAACCTCCAGGGTAGAAGCGCGAGCTGCTGCCACAGGGCCTGGGACATTAGGGGGCCCGGTGGGCCCCTGATTTAGTTGTTTTTTTGAATAGGCCATTACCTGCTGGAGTAACCTCAGCAGATAACAGGCCCTATTTACTTACCGATCCTCGCTCCTACTCATGGCCATTTGCACTTCCCCCTTCTGCAGACACGGCTGTGAGTAGTAGCGGGGATCGGTAAGTGAGACCGCGGGCCCGCAAACCCCACAAACACTGCTATCATAATACTCTGGGGTCCTCCAAATATAATGATCGTTGGGCCAGGTGAGGGAACATAAAAAACAGTATTACTTATCCCTCCTGGGCTCTGGCAGGCTTCAGGCCTGTTTGGCGATGTCACAGACGTTACGTGACCCTGGCCAGCATCATTATGTGCTATGACGCCAACCTGGGTCAGGTGACACCTGGTCCATCATGGAAGAGATCTGCGGGTAGTGCACCAGAGCCAGGAAGAGGTAAGTAAGTAACACTTGGTTTTTTTAAGTTTGTATCCTTCCCTGGCTCTCCGATCATTATACTCTGGGGTCCACTGCATTTACGCAGCTTTGAAAAATGATGCATTTATGCCATGTGAGGTGTCAATTTTACTCATGAAAGCACTGGTGTTTTCCTTTAAAAAATGTGCAAAAAAGACAATTCATTTCTGCTGCATTTTTTTTCTGCAGTTTCATTTTGACTGTGGCTCGCTATGTGGGGCTGTAGCCTTAAAGGGTTTGTTAGCTTCAGGATATTAATGATCCATCCTCAAGATAAGCTTCCAGTGTAAGGGCGGGTTCACACCTGCGCCCCAACTCCGCTAAGCAGGTTTCCTTTTTTTTTTTTTATTTGGACACAAAGTCCTGCATGTCCAACTTTGTGTCCGGTTAAAAGAAACTTTTTAAAATTCTTAAAATTCTGTATCAATTATAAAGTTGTAGATATTTGTGTCAAACCTCATTGTAGACTCTTTTTACCTATGTAACAACTTTATAAAGGATTCATATTAGTCCGAAACCTTTGAAACAAAAAACAAAATAAACCATTCCGTGATATTGACAAACACCAGAAAATGCAATTACTCAATTTTAGCAAAGAAGAAATCACTTAAGATAATCAATCACAGTAAGGAACAAAGGACACATTGGAATCAGCAGGCTGTGTTTGATGTACCATAAGTACCTTAGGGACAGAGGAAAAGGGTTGTTGTGATGGCTTCTTTCTCCAGTCAATTTATTTTAATTTTAAGAAAAATGAAGGGTCAGTCACATTGTCTCTGCCGACTCTGATAATATAAGGAAGCTCCTGCGCAGTCATCCCTGTCAGTTGTATGGTACATATGTGGTTGAGAAAGAAAATGTAATCATCATGCAAATCAGTAGCAATCCTACTTTATCTGTTAGATTAATATTGATAAAATTCTTATATTGCTGCACTAAATAAAAGCACTTTTCTCTATAATCAACTTTACACAATATTATTTAGATTCATAACATGCATAAAGCCGCACTAAGATAGGAGACATTTATCATTTCCACAGTTTTTTGTGTCTTTTTATTCCTCATCATTCCATTCACTTAATTTACTTACAAAGATGCAACTGTGTCATAAATTAAGCACAAAATTCATCTAATGGAAACTGTTATTCCCTTGTTGGAATAAGTATTTATTTTTTTATGTTATCTTTGGCATACCATAAGTGGACTGTAAAATTTTACTCTAGATAAACCATGTCAACTTTCCCCAACGAAAAGGCAGAGTGACACGCCTGGAGCAAACACATGATGAATCTTGAATACACAGCATAACACTTAAAAAGGGAGCAAAATTAGGGCCCCTTCACACGGCGTAAGCACACCACTCAGACACGTATACATGTGTCTGAGCGCGGCGCTTCAAAACAGAGCCTATTGATTTCAATGGGAAGCGCGCGTATATGCTGATATATGAAATCAATGGGCTCGGACACGTGTATACATGTCTAAATGAGCAGCGCGCTTACGCCGTGTGAAGGGGCCCTTAGAAAGAATTAGGTGCAAGAGGCTAGCGAAATGCTACCAATGTTTTTAGCAATGGTAGATACAGTAGCATGGTTGGCCTAAGGGTATGCAACCTGAATGGATTTTGTGGTATTATGTACTTCTAGAAAGCTGTCAGCTTTGATGATACAAACTCGGAATCTGGAGCACCCAGGAGCATATCGTCAAAGCTGACAGTTTGCTGGATGCAGCTGTCTAGTGGTACATAATACTGCCAGTGTGTTACGGTTCTGTCTATATATGTGAAAATAATATTTTAACAATGACAGAACCGCTGGACTGCAGACACTGCAGTGAGGTCCACAAGCCCCAGAGGGAAGGCCGTGTGCCTGAAAGGCTAACCACCAGTTAACTGCACTGGCAGTGGTGTTTGTGCGGTTCTGGTGTGAACTAACTGCAAACACACTCTCACCAGTTAACCTCACTGGGAGAGTGCACCTGTGCAAAGCCGCTGGGTGAAGCTGAAAGAAGCCTTGCTCAAGACTTCTGCTAAAACACAGCAGAGGGATAGGCACTAGTGCAAGTTTCAGCCTGCTACACAGGAAAGTCTGCCAGGGGTTAAACGTCACCCCTGGTCAGTAACACAAAGGGCTCCTAAACAGCTTGGGAGCAACAATATGATTGGACAGTTCCAATAGGTTTAGGGGGATTCCTACTGGCAGAGACAAGGAGTCCTAGTTTAGATCCCTGATCCGACAACCTGGCATTAACAGGAACCTGGCCCTAACCTCCTGTCTCAATTTTAGTCAAAGTGTTAGCACTGGGCGGGCGTCGGCTCACACTATTTAAAGGCTAGTCCCCGCCCCAATAGGGGCGGTGGCATGATGTCACCGATCATGCTCAGTATGGCCAAAATGGGACTTAGCCCCTGAGCGGACCCAAAATGTCTGAGCATGCTCAGTAGGAAGAGAATGGCACTTAGCCTCTGAGCGGCTCCAAAATGTCTGAGCATGCTCAGTGGGCTGAAAGCTGGACTTAGACTCCAGACACCTCACTGCACAACGCCGAGGGCGAGGTTTGGATTGACCCGCAGGTGGCGCTATGCGCTGGACGGGAAGCCTGCAGAACCCAATCCTAACACAGTGTCATAGGACATAAAGGGTCCAATTTAAGGGAGGAGCTTAATAATCATGATTTATCCTTAGAATAGGGTCACCAATATCAGATCAGAGGTTTCTAAATCCAAGCCAATTACCTGTATGAACAGGCTGCTGTACTAGTCCATGCAACAAATGAACACGGCCTGGGGGTCAGGGGTGAAACTAGCCTTTCTGCTGCCTGAGGCAGGCGATAGAAAGACACTGGGGGGTCTAGTGGTAACATTACAGTGAATACAGTGCATAACATTTTGTGGTGACTTACCGGAGATGTCTCTGACTAATCGCCCACATTTCCCGTCTCCTCCTTTTGGACCACCATGACCACTTCTTCCAGCTGTGATTTGTCTCTGTAAAGTTTGCAACACAGACATCTTTGACTCCTCACTTCTCCAGGCACCCGACCCATATTGTCCTCACCTACACAAAGCCCCTTAAATAATGTCCCTTATGAATAATACCCCCTTGTATTAATAATGACTCTAATAGCCCTTATATAAATCCCCTCTTGTATTAATAATACCCTAATAGTCCTTATATAAATCACCACTCTTGTATTAATGATGCCTCTAATAAGCCATTAAATAAATAACCCCCCTTGTATTAATGATGTATGGTATTTATATAAGGGCTATTAAGGGAATTATTAATAAAAGGGGGTATTTAAAATACCCTCCTTGTATTAATAATGCCCCTAATATCCCTTATATAAATCAACCCTTGTATTAATAATGCCCCTAATAGCCCTTATATAAATAACACATGTTAATATATAAAGTGCCCCCTCCTAACGACCCCTTAAAATACATAGAACTCAGCTAATGTGACGTCATAGCATTGCGCCTCCCACACAGAAGCAGAAGCAGACATCTTGTATCTCTCTTCTCGATGTCTTGTAAACTGCAGTTGCTTGCGGTTTACAAGACACAGTCACAGATTTAGCTTTAAATAGATCAATGTCTTACAGACACCGATCTAGTTAACAGTGAAGCATAAATTAATGGCCTGGGGCAGCCTAGGAGTAGGAGGGAAGCCTAGGCTGCGTGTGTTCCGTCAGCAAAGCGATGTACCTGATGGGATGCACGCAGTCAAATGCTCCTCCATGCCGCGCCTCCTGATACTGCTGCCTGAGGCAGCTGCCTCACATCGCCTCATTAGATGTGTGCCCCTGCTGGGGGTGCAGAGTAGTGCACTCTTGCAAATCTGATATTTATTGCCTATCACAAGGGTAGGTTATCTCATCCACAAAACCCCATTAGGCTTTGGGTAAAGCGGTAAAACACATGCGGTGAACATGTGACGATTTTGGAAATCGGAGCATGTCAATTATACCTATGGAAACACCAGCGGTTTCCCTATAAGTATAATTAAATACGCAGCGGAAACCTCTTTTTTCCCCCCACAGGGAATAGTGAATGAGGAATTTGCATGCTACAATGTCTGCTCTGGGATATATAAAAATAATAATTCAGCCAAAACTTTATCTGAAAGATGGCAGACAAACAAAAAGTTATTGACATATAAATGATCAGTCAATAAACACAAAAGTAATATTATTTTACATTTTGGATGTTGTAATCATTTCCAGAGCGCACAGACTGCAACAAAAGGAAACCTAGGAGGTTGTCGGCCATAAACACACAGACGCCATGAACTACAAATAATAAAAACATTTGGATTAGTCATAATTCAGGCCCCAGGCTTGTTCTCTCAGAATAGGTTCCTACGCAATGTAATTCCTGCTGGAAACGTGTTTGTAATTTACATAATAAATGGTTTTAATGGCCAATAAATACATTATTACTTTGGAATTTCATAAAAATAATTAATTCCATCTACACTGTTGGTATAATATAATCTGAGCATGGTCCTTAAGGTTATAAACATTCTGCACATTTCTATAAATATATACTGGTATCTATATAATTTTTATATTGACACTGAACCCTGATGTAGTACAGAGACAATAAAGAGAGCAGGAGTAGTCAGACAGTAGATTGGAATATAGCAGCAGACATTAGTCTCATGGCCTCTTACCTTCTGACTTGTTTCTCTCTTCTTTTCCTTATAGAAAGGACATTAGGTTGACATGTTCTCCTGTGACACTGCAAGTGATATAAGTGAAAAGGCTTACATTATATCCTCCAAGGTGTCAGGAATAGAGATGAGCGAACAGTAAAATGTTCAAAGTTCGATATTCGTTTCGAGTAGCCCCTCAATATTCGACTACTCGAATCGAATATCGAACCCTATTATAGTCTATGGGGGGAAAATGCTCGTTTCAGGAGTAGGCAACGTTTGATCAAATTATACTTACCAAGTCCACGAGTGAGGGTCAGGCTGGATCCTCCGAGAAGTCTTCTCCGTGCAGCATCCCCGCGGTATCTTCCGGCTCAGAATTCACTCTGCCAGGCATCGGGCCTGGGCAGAGCCGACTGCGCATGCCCACACTACAAGCGGACATGCGCAGTCGGCTCTGCCCAGGCCCGATGCCTGGCAGAGTGAATGAAGAGCCGGAAGACGCCGCAGGGAAGCTGCACGGAGAAGACTTCTAAAGGTAGGAGAAGAACCAGCGTTGATTGGCCGACTGTATAGCATTCGGCCAATCAATGCTGGTTCTGCATCGAACTTTTACATTCGAATAGCGAGTGGTACTCGATCGAGTACGAGTATTTCGAATACCACTCGCTCATCTCTAGTCAGGAACTCTCACTCGGAAACAAAAAAAAAAAAAACGTAGTATAATGTCATATACGATTTTAATACCCCTCCTCAGCTGGCAGCACGAGATGGACTACTTTGTTGATCAATGTGTCCAATTCAAAAAATTTATATGTTCTACAGTAACTGGAGGTGCACAGTGACTCTACATTTTTGGAATAAAGTGGTTAAACTAGTAGTTGACTCTTGGCAGATCAAACCATCACCTCATGTTTGTGTTCAGTAACAAGAAAATACCAATTATGTTACTTTTGGTGGCCAAAGGGAGTTTACTACTGACGCTAGGTTCACACCTGCGTTCATCTGTCCGTTCTGAGCTTTCCGTCTTCTGCATGCCAAAAGTCGGAAAGCTCAGACCGGGTCCGGCCGTGAGCGTTTTATGCTCTCCGACACAAAACCGGATTTTTTAATCCGGACACAGAGTACTGCATGTCCGACTCTGTGTCCGGATTATAAAACCCAGTTTCGCGGTGGAGAGCCTAAAACGCTCACCACCGCTCATGGCCGGACATCTTTCTCACCCATTCAAATGAATGGGTGAGAGAGACTCCTGCAGGTTTCCGTCTCTTGCTCTGTTTTAGGCAGGAAACGGAAACCTGCAGAATGGAGAGGGCAATGCAGATGTGAACGAGCCCTTAGGTAGCTTTAGCAAGCAATCCTATGCATCACTAAGGTAGTAAAGGAGAACAGTTACTTAAAACAGCAGCCCCTAACATGTTTTATAACAAAAACCATCTTCATTAGGCCAATTTTCCCGTGGCACAGTGGTGGGCAAGGTTTGGGGCAATTGGGTGGCTCATAAGAAGATACAATTAAGTATATATATAAAGATTGCCTTTACACTTTTACTTTATTAAGGGAGATCTTTCTCCATATCATGTATAACCTATTGGTGGTATGGATGGCTCCCTTAATAATAGAATCTGTAGGAAGGGGGCCCTCAGTCAAATAGGGGTGATATGGAGAGAGTGCTCTTAATAAAGTAGAGGTAGGGCATGGGGGATCATCACTCAGTGGACACTATTACTGAAATACTGCCCCCCAAAGGTAATATTACCTGTGTGTGTGTGTGGGGGGGGGGACTATTACCTGTGGTGGGCCCTAAAACAGTAATAGTGTCCCCGAGTTAGGAATATTACTTTGTGTGTGAGGACTGTTATTAAGTGGGGGGGGGGGGGCACTATAACTAAAATAGTGCCCTAAAGGTACCCACCCCCCATGGGTAATAGTTTCCCCCCACAGAGCCAAAGAAGACTATCATGTTACTGTGTGCATTTGAAGGGGCACCTTTACATTATTGGCAGTATTAGAGGAAGTTTATGGGGACATGTCCACCCCGAACATGCTGGGGAATACATTTTTCACAGGATGCAAAGAGAGGATGAAAGAGTGGCACAGTATGCTAAAACACTACAGGACTCCTTTACCCATTTTTCTATTTTGAGGTCAACTTTGGGGAGACACATGACCTAGGATATGAGATATGATGGGGACCACAAACCCATCAGCATTACTGTGCGATTTCGCTAGTCCTGTACCAAGAGGTCAAGGCCCTGCTGAAAAAGATGTTGAAGAGCCAAGAAATACAGTCTAGATAAGAGTTGAAGAACATTGGGACAGATTTACCAGTTCTGTCTAATATGTAGTGTCAGGGTCTGGGGTTGCTAGGTGGGGTGGCATAGACACACAAGTCCAGTTTTTTTAGTCTAAAACAAAGGTAGAGTTTATTTTCACTCAAAAAAGGTAGTGCAGCAACAAAAGGAAACAATACAAAAATAAATCCCTGCCCGGCTAGGCTCTAACTAAACACAGAATATGTTACCTCACCTAGAATAACAGAAATCCAAAAATGTCAGTAGAATCATTCAGGACACAGCTCCCAAAAATATGACCTCTCTGTCAGCTCTCCAGCCAAACTCTGCCAAAGTGTTGCTGCTGGAGCAACTTCTTAAGCCTCCTTGATGAGGAGACTCTCTGCAGCTGAGTCGCTGCCGGAACATCCCCAAAGTGTGGACTGGAGGGGGGTGGAATGACAGGTCCCACTACCAATCCTACCTGTTATTCCTAAAACTCCAGCCCAATACTGAACATTTACCAAAATGCTCAGCAGACGAAAGTTGTCTGCTGGGAACAAACATTCCTGGAGTTTTCTCATCTCACCCACCTGAGTAGTCTGGCTGAGAGAGACGTACACCCCCCCTCCATTACCTGACCAGCCATCGGCTTACAGTAGACAGTGTTCATTTAGACTAGATAGTCTGAAAATTTACCAGTGTATTGATAGCCGTCTTCACTTGCATTGACACTCAGTTGGACCAACTAATGAGAATTCTCACAGCTAACTAATGCAAATTCAACATTTGGGTCTTATTGATTGGCCTTTGGCACAGCCTAGAAGGAGCTCTGAATGTAGAAGTATATAGAGACTTATTGTTCAGGTAAATTAATTCATAGTATCCATACCAAAAATACCCCTATGTAAACAGCAGTTTTTTTAAGCAAATAGGCCCTTAAAGGTTCATGGATTATTGATCTCTCCCCACAAATGCATAGTCACTGCAACCAGTGTCCACCAAGGAGCCTCAGTCTAGGTTGAGGTCTTTTATTGATACCAATTGGAGTTAATACATTTTTATTTGTAGGGCTTCTGGTGACAAGAAAAAAGAAGCTAAATTCTTCAGAATTGAGGCTTAATCTCAACCAAAAACAAGCCTACATTAAGTGTGCTACATTTATTACATGTAGTTAGAAAGCATTTCCATTCTATTGGTCTGTCGCAGGATCAGAAGAACAGAAAAACAGTCCATCTATAGACGATCAATAACAGATCACGAGGGATTTCATTGACTAAAATGGGGCTGGTTGGGTTTCCATTATTTTTTAATAGATAACACTAGGTAAAAAAAATTGACCTTGGAGGAATGTCTGCATTGGAGACTTGAACACAGAGGTGATCGTGGGATGTCCATAGTCAGAAAGGGCGTGTGGTCTAATACGTCCCATCCAATGGAGTCCCCTAATAGCCCTTTAAAAATGACAATGCCAAATATGTGCATGTAGTCTAACATATTGTAGGTCTATGCTACATAGTGTTGATAACAAAGACATGGACCTACACAGTTGCCAATACTGCAGTACAGAGAAAGGATGTGTGTTTTGTCTTTTGCTGCACAAAACCTAGGAAATGCCAACTTGAGGCTAAGGCCCAACCTTGCTGAAAAGCATCTTTTTTTGTTGCAGATTTTCCAACTTTTTTTTTGAGCCAAAGCCAAGTGTGGCTACAAAAGGAATGGGAAATATATAGGAAGTTCTTATACTTCTACCTTCTGCCCAATCTGGCCCTGGCTTAAACTCAAAAAAACTGCAGCAAAATCTGCAGCAAAAAAGCAGCTTTTCTGCAATGTAGGGTCTTAGCCTAAATCTACAGTCAGTGTTCTTTAGGCAGGGGCCCACATGACAAAAACCACAGCGTTTTAGTAAATCCCATCCACACATTGCAGAAAACTATACACAGTGGAAATGCTGTGATTTCCAAAACCATTGCAGTTTTGGAAATCGTAGTGTGTCAATTATACCGACAAAAATGCCGGCGGTTTCCCTATAGGTATAATTGAAGCAGAAATTCTGCAGTGGAAATGTTGTTTTTCCCGCACCTCTTTTTCACTGTGGCCAATTACGTGGGGCTTTAGTTTTTAAGTGAATGTGGTGTTTACCCAGTGTTTACCCAGTGTACATTTAACCACTTCAGTACCGGGCCAATTTGTGGTCCAGGACCAGACACATTTTCGGGTTTTTTTGTATGTGCGGTTTTGAGGGCTGTAACATTTTTCTCGTATATCTCATTCAACTAATCTTTTTTTGAGGACACATAGGACTTTATTTTTATGTTGTTTTTATTTTTGAATGTGTTTTAATTTTTTTTTATATCCGGCAAAATATAAACATAATAGGAGGGAAATTGTGTCTGGTTGTGTCTGGTTTTCACTTTATTATTATTATTTTTTAATTTAATAAAACAAAGTGCTACTGGAAAATCTTTATAAAATAGTTTTTCCTCTTAGTTACAGTAATTTTTATTTTGTATGGTGTTGTCGGGGGTGGGGCTTTAATAACGGCGTTTTATTAGTGTATTATTTTATTTTTTTAATTATTTTATTTTCATTTTTTTAACTTTTTATTATATTTTTTTTTTTAAAAAGACCTTTGGGGGCATCTGATCACTTTTTGTTTTCCCCTATAACTGAGGCTGGTACATTTAGCCTCAGTTGCAGGAGGAATACAGCCTCCTGCACACTGTTCTTTACACTTACAGAGCTGATCTGGGTCCTGACCGCCGGGTCAGAGGGTGGCCGCATCATGGCGGCGCCCATAGCCGTGTATACAGTGCTCATTGAGCGCTGTATACACAGCGATCGAGAAGGCAGGGAAGGGAATAAACCTTCCCTGCCATCTCTCTGGGAGCTCCGGCTGAAGTTACAGCCGGCTCCCAGTGAAAGCAGCTGCATGATCTCCTTGCAGCTGCTGTGTTCTGATTGGACGTACCAGTACGTCCTGTCAGAACTAGGCAACCACTTCTCTGACGTATAAAGTCTATGGGCGGTCCAGAAGTGGTTAAAAACTAAATTTGTATGTGTGTTATAGCTATGTTGTAAACTAGTGTGAACAGAGTCCTCAAATCCTAATCCTAATAATATTCATTCATTTGCTGGTGAATAAAGAACAGGGAAGTGCTTTTGTACTGATCTGCACATAACTATAAATGTTTGACCTTGGGCAACTACTTCTCTGAATCCAGTTTCTATACTGGGAAAGAGGAACAATGCTTAGCCATGTCTTGTTCTCATTTCCTTCAACATTTATTTACTTTGACATGATATATATTTATCTAATCATATAGTGTTGACTGTTGTGTTTATGGGTTTGCGTTATGTCATGTTGTTCAGGAAGCCAAGTATCCTGTTTAGGAATAGCCACTGTTGAGTTTCCCATTGCAATGTTATGTCACGGATCAGCTGAGCAGCGGTCCCCCATTAGCTGCATAGGGGATTGGAGGACCAGAATACTTAATCCGCATTAATTCCCACCTACTTAATTAATCCCTGGGAAGAGCGAGTGCTTTATCAATCAAGTTTCAGACATTTCTTCCTTACAGTCTCAGCCTCTGTGTATCCTGGTGACTTTCCTGCCAGCTTGGGTATCTGAGGATTACTGTGGGTGATTGCAGCTGGGAATGAAAAACAATTGATTAGGAGACCGCCAGACATAGCATTGGGCACCGCCAGCACATACATGAAGAATGGCACAAGATGCATTGGCCTTAATACATTTCCCCCACTGTGTTCAAGTAAGGTGAAACTCTGTTTGCTAGTTATGGGACTATTATTTGGGGCAAATGCTTTAACAGTTCTGTCTCAGTCAAGATGGAAGCTGAATAATGACCTATACAGTACCTTGCACAGGCATACTATAAGGTATAGGCCTGAATAATACTGCAGTACAGTATACAAGAATCTATACAATACAATGCCTAATTACCACAATTATATTCAATGCTGTGCAAGTGCTTTACCAAAATAACAGTGCCTCATGTTATCCAAATAATAATACCATATGGTGCCACTACCAATGTATGCTGCCCTAAAATAACCTATACACAAGTCTATACATATAGGTGATGCCTACCCACTATTTATTTTCGATTATCGTTTCTTGTCTGCTATTTATTTAATGACAAGGGGTTTTCCAGGACTTACATATTGATGACAATGACTTATCCTTAAAGGCGGTTTAGGAACTGATGTCCTATTCTAGGGATTAATTGAAGATCAATGTTGTCTGACACCCGGGTCCCTCGTGGATCAGCAGTTTTAAACTCTGTACGGCCATTATTATGTGGCCTGTTCTCAGCTCAGTCCCATTTAGGTAAATGGGTTGCGCTGCGATATCATGTACAGTACATATAATACATACAATTTATGGCACTGTCCCTGGTAAGCAGTGAATAGGACACAGCGTGCGAGTGGGCAGCCTCTTCAAACAGTTGATCAGTAGGAGTCCATGGTGGGAGATTGTATAGGGGCTAGACCTAGGTCCACAGCGTGTACAGGGCACTTATGCTCATTGCTTAGGGGTTTCTTTACTTACCTGTAGCAATGTCAGTGAAGTTCTCCTTCATCCACTTCAATACTCGTAGAAAACATTGTCAAAAGACAGGATCACCATAAAATTGAATATTTTATTAGACTACGATATAAAATTATTTTATATTGTATTCTAATAAAATATTCAATTTTATGGTGATCCTGTCTTTTGACACTGTTTTCTATTAGCGTTTTTGGATTTTCACCTTGTGATTAAGCCTTTTGCATTTTGTATATACATTTCAATACTGGGCCTGGATCACTTCTCCGGGTCTTCTGTGTAGCCCTGTGAAGAGAGGACTGCCTGATCTCATGAGAACTTCCCAAGATCACGCAGCAGAAGCAGCTCGGACACTGTCCTCTGCTAATTGGACAGTGTTAGGGTGCATTCACACTACGTTTCCTGAAGCTTATTCTGAACGTAAATCACGTTCAGAATAAGCGGCGTATAAAGCAGCTCCATTCATTTCTATGGGAGCCGGCATACGAGCACTCCCCATAGAAATGAATGGGCTGCTTCTTTCACTACGAGCGCTCCCATTGAAGTGAATGGGAAGTGCCGGCGTATACGGCTAGCTCTGCCCATGCCGAGCCATACACGCCGGCACTTCCCATTCACTTTAATGGGACTGCTCGCAGTGAAAGAAGCAGCCCATTCATTTCTATGGGGAGTGCTCGTATGCCAGCTCCCATAGAAATGAATGGAGCTGCTTTATACGCCGCTTATTCTGAACGTGTTTTACGTTCAGAATAAGCTTCAGGAAACGTAGTGTGAATGCCCCCTTAGACTGATGTAGCTGCTTTCTTCACTGTCAGAAATGCCCTTCTGACAGTGAAGCCCTTAATTAACATACAGGGCGCCAGAATTAACAGGGCTCAGAGCTCCAAAACGAGGGGGGTTACAGACATAATTCAAAGTGCACCAGAGTCTGTGCAGCTGCATCTATAACATGGGGCAGAAAGCTTCAAGGCTTGGAGTTGTGAAAGGTCCTCTTTAATTGTTCCCCAAATGCCAGGTTTTTGACAATCCCGTAACCTGGACATTCCTACATATATTCATTGAATATACAGCCTTCAATGTTGAAACAGAGACTGAAAATAAACCTAAGTGTAAATAACAAGCAATAGATCCCTTCACATTAGATAGTCGAAGAAAGAAGCAGCGAATAAACAACTGAGCAAATGTTTCCTGCATATCCTCAGCAAATGTCCAGAGATATCTGTAGAAAGTTCACGCTACCCTTTCCTCTATATTTAGACCATGTACAGGAAATGGTGATTTATTGCTTAAATCCAGAGTTTTCTCATCCTCACATAGCCTGGACTTGCTATAGTTTAAAAATATAAAAACATATTGAAAATAATTTAAACCTTCCGGTAATCTCAGAAAAAAGAAGTTCAGAGAGTGCATTTTTTTTCAATTTCAACCCTAAAATTCCATAACTTTTTATAAGGAGTATATCCTTTTGGTGAAATGTTCCCTCCACAATGTAAATCACATTGTGGAAACACATCCCGCTGTTACACATTAATAAATCATGTTCTTACTAGTTGTAACCAAGGCATTAGATTTAAGAGGTGATCTTTATTAGTAGGTTTGTTCTGCCAATGGTTAGAGTTTGTATGAAGCAGTCAAACAAGTGGGAGAATATGCTTTGTGAGTAACTGCAGACCTATGGGGGCTCATTCCTAAAATGTATTGTTTTGATGCCAGATTTTTAGAGAGGAACCAGTGAAATTATATGGATAAGGATCATGTTCCATTTGCATCTCCAAAACATTGTCCATGTCTTTTTTATATATAACTGCCCTCATCATATCCATAGTCTTAAAACCATGTCCTTGTAACAAGTAGATGAAGTTAGTATGTCTATATTTAGTGTACGACCACGCATTGCAGTCATGATGTGCATGAGAAACTGTTGTGACATTTCCACTGTGCATAGAGAGGAAACTCAATAACAGTAGGTGGTTGAGGGCAGCAGCAGTCTTATCTCTGTCAGTGGATTTTGGATTTTAATAGAAAGTTCTCTAAAGCTACTGTACTTTGGCACACAAGACACACATGCTTGAATGAGCATATCTTTACCATTCTTGGGAACTGTATTGAATATGCTAGAATGGTCCCAACATTTTGGAGACAGTCCTAGCAAATTTTTGTCCAGAGCAGTGTCCAGCACATCTTGCATCCTTCTCTGCCCAGATGCAGGAGCAGGCAGGGGAAGCTACACAAGTGTTGTAGCCTGTACCAATCCATTCAGTAACGGATCCAGGCTTTGCGGGGCCCTGGGCAATTGACTTTGGCGGGGTCTTACTTACCGAGAGGTCTGGGGGTGGAAGATTAGAAAGAGGGGGAAAACGTGCGGCACGCACTGCGTGCCGAGGCAAAGTTAGCTCCCCCCACTTTTATGTTGACTCCGCCCATTCTCATTCATTTTTCATGTGCTCCCACACAGTATAATCCTCCTACAGTCACCCGTAAATTATATGCCCCCCTTCCATCTCTCCCCCAGTTTCATATGCATCCTTCATCTGCCCCTAGTTTCATGTCCCTCCCTCCATCTATGTCCCCAGTTTCATGTCCCCCCGACTCTGCCCCAGTGTCATGCCGTTCTAACCCCTTCATCTGCCCCAGTATCATGCTGTTCTCCCCCCCTTCATCTACCCCCGTGTCATGCTGTTCTTCCCCCCTTCATCTGCCCCCCGTGTCATGCCGTTCTCCCCCCTTCATCTGCCCCCAGTTTCATAGGCCCCCTACATTATATTCCACCTTAATGTTTAACACAAAAAAAAACACTCACACTCACCTTCCAACGCTCCCCCGCTGCTCTCTCCGCAGTATCACTCATGCATATAGTTGTAGGCGCGATGTGACGTTGCAGCTACAAATGTCGGAGCGCAACGTTAAAGCAGGAGCTATATATTCAGCCTTTGGGGTGAGTAGAGCCTTGCACCAGCAGTGTTTTACTTTTTGGCCCTTGGGGTGACTTGATTCTGCACAAGCAGTGTTTTACTTTTTGGCCCTTGGGTGAGTTGAGCCTTGCACCATCAGGGTTTTATTTTTTGTCCCTTGGGGTGAGTTGAGTAGGACGCCGATGAGTTGAAATCGGGACATACCTCCTGCCGACCGGGACCATTTTGTTAGGTCCGGGCCGTGCCGCAGGTTGCCCAGCTCGCCCGGCCCTGGATCCGCCCCTGAATCCATTACATATCCAAGAATGGAGGCAAAGTCAGCTGAAGCAGCCTCAGTCAGACCCAGCTCATCAAGATCAGGTAGAGTAGGGGTAGGTAGAAGACAGTGAGGACAAATTACCAGGCATCTCATACAGTAAGGAAGAAATATTATAGTAGGGTAGGGCATACTTGCCAACATCCATACTTGCCAACATCTGGGCGACTGGCACACAAAGCAAATTTGGTGTGTATTTGTCTTTCATGGATGCCTAGTACATTGGCTTCAATGGAAAAATCAGCCACACTTGCGTACAGCTCTTTGCATTGGAATTTACTATCTAACATTTATGGCACATTCACAATTTCAACCATAAATGACAGGTAAGAAGAAAGGGGGTTATTAGGTGCATTGGCCTCAAAGGGGTTTTCCAAGCTAATAAAGTGACTGCAGCAGACTTTTACAACTCCACATACTTCTTTTGCCAAGCCAATAAGTCTATGTACTTTGATCACTTGTGAGGTATTTTTTATATAATCTTTGGTTCTTTCACATGAAGCCTTATTGTGTTGAAGTCGTATTCATGTCATGACTGTAGTGCAATCCTGTGAACACTATAGTATACAAATTCACGTGGCAAAACTGTGTAAAATCTGCTTACAGCACCAATGACAGCTGAGCTGCACTGTGATTTGTAGTTATCTGGATACTAAACTCCGGTCTTGATAAACAACCCCTACATGTCTCTGCAGACTGTAAAAGAAAAATATGGCAGATAGAGAAAAATTTCCTTCAAGCATGGGAAAGACGTTGAAAAATCTACATTGTGTTGGGCAAATCTACAAAAAGGATGATTACTGCATTTTTAATGAGATAATTTATTTTGGTATCAGTATACCAAATGTTCTATCTCATCATGATGGATTGGTTCTAACAGATGCTAAATAGTGATGTAATTTGCTAAATATTCGTTGTAACTATAGAACATCTGTACAATTTGGTAACATTAATTGTCACAAACCAGGTGACAATGTGCATCTTCAGGCACACAGAAGCTATTATACCCATCTGAAACCGGACAAAAACTGGGATTTTATACGGTGACATTCAATGGGTGAAAATCTGACTGATAGAACTTTTCCGCCTGTTAAAAATGTTTTATATGATTGTCTACATTAATAATAATTATTGCATTTTTTTTTTAATTTTTTTTTTACAATCCTTATTGCAAACATAGGGAGGGAAGCCTTGTGCCGCTGTTGGGACTAAGGGAAAACAGATTATCTACATAATCATCCATTCCCTGTCGTCCCACCAGCGGCACAATACGGGGAGATATCAAGTAATCCCCTAAGGCGGGTTTTGTCGCTCAACTGAGCTTAGTACCGCATGCCTGAAGGCAGAGGCTTCTGCAGAACGGCTACATAATCAGTAGTGTTTAACGAAAGTGGAGTCTAAGGACCATGCAGCTGCAGCGCAGATCTGCTCTAGGGGTAAAGCCCACTTCTCGGCCCATGAGGTCGCCACTGACCTCGTAGAATGCGACTTCAGAAAGGCAGGTGGAGACAGACCTTGGGATGAAAAAGAAGCTTTAATAGCCTTCTTCACCCACATGGATATGGTGGGTTTAGAGGGCTTAAGGCCCTTCTGCCCTCCTATGAAATTGACAAGGAGGTTTTCCGCTCTTCTGAAGGAGCGAGTGCGCTCTATATAGATCCTCAGACATCTGGACAGATCCAAGGTATGGAATCTGATTTCTTGCCAAGGATGGAGACGGGTGGAATACCGCTAATGTAACCAACTGTTCCAAGTTGGAAATGGAAGGTACCTTAGGCCTTAATCCAGGGAGGTACCTGAGCTGGACTCTATCCTCGAAGAAAGTGGTGTAAGGTTCTTCAGAGGATAATGCCTGTAACTCACCTACCCTCTTGGCTGATGTTATGGCCAGGAGGAAAGCTGTTTTAAAGGTGAGGAACTTCAGTTCTGTCTCTTGTAGAGGCTCAAAAGGCTCTTCACATAGTGCTGAAAGGACCGTACTGAGGTCCCATTTGTGGACGTGAGCAGTGACTGCTGGTCTTAACCTCCCAGCAACCTTTAAAAAGGTGCGTATTAGAGAGTATTGAGATAAACGCCTCCCCAGATAGGCAGACAAAACGGCTACATGTACCTTCAGGGTAGCGACAGAGAGCCCCTTGTCTAGCCTGTCCTGAAGGAAGTCCAGGAACGCCTCCACTGGGGGATCAGAGGAGTACACCTCACGTTCCCGGCACCAGGAATTAAATACATTACTGATTCTACGGTAATTTTTGTTAGTTGATTCCGCCCGGGCATATGTAAGCGTCTTCAGGATGGCTCTTGAAAGTCCGCTATTTCTTAGGGACTGGTCAACCTCCAGGCTGTCAGGTTGAATCTCCTCAGATCCTGGTAGGTCAGCTCTCCTTGGGTTACCAGGTCTGGGAGGGGGGGAAGCCTCCAGTAAATGCCTTGACTCATCCTCACGAGCTGGGCAAACCAAGTCCTTTTCGGCCAAAACGGGATTATGACGATTCCCGAGACTTGGTCCTGTCTTATCTTCATCAATACCTTGCGTATGATGGGAATTGGAGGGAAGATGTATATCAACCTGAACCTCCATGGAATGGACAGGGCATCCACTGCCAAGGGATTGTCCTCCTGGTACAGAGAGCAGAAGGTTATCTCCTTGGCGTTGAGTCAGGTTGTCATAAGATTGACCTCTGGGAGACTCCATCTTTGGATGATTTGTTGAAATACGTCTGGACTGAGAGACTAATCTCCTGATATAGTGATACCCCAACTCAACTGGTCCTCTACTATGTTTAGGGAGCCCTTGATGTGAACAGCGGCTAACTGGGTCAGAATCTTTTCTGCCCAAGAGAATATTAGATTCGCCTCTC
Source organism: Leptodactylus fuscus (assembly GCF_031893055.1). Classification (NCBI taxonomy): domain Eukaryota; kingdom Metazoa; phylum Chordata; class Amphibia; order Anura; family Leptodactylidae; genus Leptodactylus; species Leptodactylus fuscus. The sequence goes on along the minus strand of NC_134274.1, from coordinate 67,833,554 downwards.
TGAGCAGGGCTGGAGATCTGGTGCCATCTTCTTTGTTCAGATAGATTACAGTGGTCATGTTGTCTGAATGAACCTTCACTGCTTTGCCTCTGAGATCCTGAGCAAAGTGAAGAGGCACCAGGTAGACTGCTCTAAGCTCTTTGATATTGGATGTTCCCAACTCCGGCCTCCTCCAACGAGCTTTCACAGTCTTGTCTTCCAGATGGGCTCCCCATCCCAGATGGGATGCATCTGTTGTCAACAGGGTCCACACTGTCGGGACCGAGGACCTTCCGTCTTTTAGGTGTATCCACCATTTGAGGGAAAGATGGGTACTGGGAAAAAGCCAGATCTTCTTGTGCAATCCCAGTGGAGAGCCATTCCAGGTTCTCAACACTTCTGTCTGAAGGGGACGCAAATGCCATAAAGCCCAAGGGACCGCCCTGGCCGAGGATGACATCAGGCCGAGCTGAGCTTTTATGAGTCAGTCGTTTAAGTAGGGAACGATGAATAGACCTACAAGGTCTATTCATCATCTGAGGGCGACGGCGACCGGAGTGACCACCTTGATGAATACGAATGGAGCTGAGGAAATGCCGAACGGCAATGTGGTGAATTGATAATGCTCTCTGTGGTCGGCCATATAAATGGCGATTCTGGGATACTTCCTGTGAGGACGAAAAAAAAGAGACATGGAGATACACGTCTTTGAGATCTAGAGTGATCATTACTTCTCCCTGCTGTAGAAAAGATGTTAGAGTCTACAGACTCCATCTGGAAAGATTTTCTTTTTATGTATTGGTTGAGGTACCTTAGATCAATATTCATTTTCCAGTCTCCTGAAAGTTCTGGAACTAGAAAGACTGGAGAGTAAACCCCCAGACCGAAGTCTGAGGGAGGAACCCTTTCTAGAGCCCCTTTTCCTATATACTCCGCAACCAAAGCTTCCAGAATGGCTTGCTGAGCAAAAGGAAGAAGCCGGGTGATGACAAACCGGTCGGGAGGTAGATGATCAAATTCTATGGAGTAACCATGTTCTACCGCCTGTAGAACCCAAAGATCTTCTATGTGGGTTCTCCATGCTGCTGAAAAATGGAAAAGACGTCCTCTAACATGAATTATGGCCACAGAGAGCGGCGCCCTATCAAAATTCAGGCTTCTTTTGGGGTCATCCCTGGATTACCTCGACCCCCTCCTCTAGGATGGTATCTAGACCGCCATTGTTGCTGGTATCTAAGGCCAGATGTTGACTCTCGACCCCTAGGAGGGGGAGGTCTCCTTCCTCTGGAGGCTTGCGGAAGGGATTTCCCTTTGCCCTCAGCTAGACCTTCCATGAGGTCATCCAGTCCTCGGCCGAATACCTTCCCAGGCTCAAAGGGAAGGGAGCAGAGCACAAATTTTGAGGCGAGATCAGCTCTCCAGGGTTTTAGCCATAGAGGCCTCATGGCGGCCATAGACATAGCCATGAATTTGGAGGCGAGCTTTAGCTGTTGTCTGGAAGACTCTGAGATGTAGTCCACTGCTCTGTGGAGGTTACCCATGGAAGCTAACATGTCATCACGAGGAAATCCCGAGTCTATGTCCCGTTCAAGTTGAGAAAGATGGGTCTGCAGATAATCAGACACAGCAGTTGAGGCTATGGCCACTGAGGCCTGAGCTGAAATGGCGGAATACACCTTCTTTAGGTTGGATTCCGTTTTGTGATCCAGGAGGTCCTGAAGATTCGAGCCATCTTCTAAGGGGACTACAGTCTGACGTGACAGTTTAGCCACCGTGAGGTCCTCTTCGGGGGAGGCCCCCACTTGTCCCATTGTGATAGGTCCATGGGGAACAGGGACCTGAAGACTCTCGTAGAGGAATTGTCCCTTCTCAGTTTGTTTCCATTGCTGATGCATGATGCTGGCCAGAGATGCGTCTGCATGGAAGGTAATGTGGTCCCCAGAGGTGGATGTGGAGGCTTCCCCGTCAACATCCTGGTCAACTGTAAACTGGAGGGACTTCAGCAGCCTCATAGTCTGGTCATAATAGAAGACTAATAGAAGGCCCCCTGAAGAAGCAGGGGCAAAACGGTCCGTCGGGGCTCAGAGTGGAGGTCACAGCTGGTGAGCAGTGGTTTATGTATATGCTTTACATCTTTTGTCCTATGTAGGCTGACTCATGTAATACTGGCATGTGTGTGTAACTTTACATTGTTTCTGTTACCTTATATGCTTTAACTATATAGTGGTTATGTGGGTATGATTTTTGCAATGCTACAGATACTTTTCAATTAAGTGCCCTGATCTTGTGATATTGTGGGCAATAGGAGCCTATTTACATTTATATATACAAAATACAGGGCCCTTCTATACACACATTAATTGTGGCTGTTTTCATCCCCTACACCACTAGTGAGGCTTTTTTTCTAGCAGATTATGCACCTGCTGGAACTGCTCAGTCCAATGCGACCTCCACTCTTGTTGTTTGACATCTGTTGTTTTTAAATGTTTTTATGTGTTTGTGCTTTACTGATACCAATATTCTTCACATTTAAAAAAAATTTTGTAATAATAAAATTAGATTTAAAACCAAAAAAAAATTTTGTGTGTTATTTACACATTAATACTTAGTTGGTGCTTTGAGTTTTTGTGGGTATCTTTGTTCTTTATCTAGTATTGAGATTGCTTTGGGTTCGATAATAGAAGATAGGTCTGCTGGAATAAATAGATTCATTATCAGACGCTTCTGAGTTGTCACCCAACTGGAGCCTTTCCATAGAGGGGAGCGACAGGGAAAGCCTTTCAGGGCATGGCTTCTTGTCAAGCTGACACACGGAAGTACGGATGTCTACCAGAAGTGAGGAGATACCTTCACTTTTATTCCGGATCCGTACTCACCAAACCACCTCCTTGTAGAGGGTCTATAATCTGCACCAGCAAGATGCTTCTGCTCATGATGCTCCTACAGGAGCAGAGGTAGCAGGCACTCAAGGCAGGTAGCTACTACTAGGAGGCCAGTAGCCGAGTCAGGCAGATGCTGCAGATGGCTGCCCAAGAGGGCAACAGTGAGATGAGCCAGGTAGTCAAGCCAACACAGTAGGTGTTAGTAGGCAAGTGGCAGGCAGCCCACAGGCAGATGCCACAGATGGCAGCAGGCAGATCTAGCCCTCGGGTATAGTACAAACAGTATTGAACTGTAGACCCGGTGCACTCAACATACAAGTCTGTTTCCTTACAGACTGAAACACAAAAAAAAACTCCTTTTTTTTTTTTTTTAAAAAAGGGACTTGCTCACTCGCAAAAGTAGTCTTGGTGCACCTTCAGCTTACCTCACCTGAGCTGTGGGAGCTGCTGGAAAAAACTCTCTGCCATTTCACAGGATGCTGTTCACATTAGCTGCGCTTTAAGGCAGCGGGCAAAGCCAGGCCAGACAGATGCGCACAAGCCATAGCAATCGACATAAGTGCTCAGACTATGCACTAAGCATAAAGGGAAAGCTGAAAGCTCCCACACAATTTTTATGCCTGCGATTGTAACACAGACAGGCACATACAAGCCATTAGAAATGAGCGAATGCCGTTCGATCAAATAGGTATTCGATCGAATATCAGGCCGTTCAAGGTATTCGATTCCAATCGAATACCACGCAGCAAACGCAGTAAAAATTTGTATCCCCTCCCACCTTCCCTGGCGCGTTTTTTGCACCAATAACTGTGCAGGGGAGGTGGGACAGGTAGTATGACAACAGAGGCATTGAAAAAATTGAAAAACACCCATTGGCTGCCGAAAACATGTGACCTCTGATTTATAAGAATAGCCAGCGCCATCTTCGTGACATTTGCGGTGAGAGATAGGGAGAGAGAGATCTGCTGAGGGCTAGATAGGTATTGGCTTCTAGTAGGCAGGGAAAAACGGAAGAAAAACAACAGTTCTTTTCAGAGCTATATACTGCAGGGAGAGGAGTCGAGCGTTCCACGGGTGTCCCCCCGAAAACTAACAGGGATACAGAGCAATTAGGTCCGGCTAGATACGCTCAACCCAGCTTTGCAGGCGGTGTCCCCACAAACACCTAACAGGGATACAGAGAAATTCAGTCCAGAAATATATGCTCAACCCAGCTTTGCAGGCGGTGTGCCCCCATAACAGGGATAGGGTGCATTCACACTGAGTAAACGCTAGCTTATTTTGTAGAGTAAAATTACACTTGTAAATTTTGCTATCCCATTGACTTCAATGATATTTTTTTACAAGTGTAAAAATACGCCTGTAAAAAATACGCCTGTAAAAAATACGCCTGTAAAAATACGCCTGTAAAATGTCATTGAAGTCAATGGGATAGCAAAATTTACAAGTGTAATTTTACTCTACAAAATAAGCTAGCGTTTACTCAGTGTGAATGCACCCATACAGAGCAATTGAGTCCAGCTATATACGCTCAACCCAGCTTTGCAGGCAGTGTCCCCCCATAACAGGGATACAGCGCAATTCAGTCCAGATATATACGCTCAACCCAGCTTTACTCGGTGTATAGACCATTAAAATGCGTAAGGCTAGTGCAAAGGGACGGGGACGAGGACGGGGACAGGATAGGGGTGTGGAAATGCAGATGGGGAGCAAGGTTGCGGTCAACCAACAACGTCTACTGTGCCTACTGCTCTGCGGCAGCAAGCATTGCGCTTCCCCACAGTCCCCGGCTTGATGGCCACATTAATTAGGGTGCAGGGTACAAGACTAACCAGGCCCGAGCACCAGGAACAGGTGTTACAATGGCTGGCGGATAATGCTTCCAGTACATTCTCCACCAGCCAGTCAGCCTCTACCTCAACTCCTCCTCCTAGCTAACAGTCTGGTCCTCCTTCCTCACAACATGCCCAATCTTCCCAGCAAAGTAATCCCACCTTTCCCACCTCCCAGGAGCTGTTTTCAGGTCCATTCACTGTCCTTCTCTCTGTCCCACCATGTCCCAAATCACCGGAGGTACCAGATGAGTTTCTGTGTCCTGATGCCCAAACACTGGAGCATCCGCCATCTCCTGTTGTTGTTGTTGACCAGCAATCGGCCCTAAGTGAGGACGATGACGAGACCCAGTTGCCATCAGGGCAGCCTGTTGCCATAGTCGGTGTGCAGGAGGAGGAGAAGGAGGAGCAGAGAGAGGAATTGGAAGAGGAGGTGGTGGACGACGAGGACACTGACCCGACCTGGACAGGGGGGATGTCAAGCGGGGAAAGCAGTGTAGATGTGGAGGGAAGTGCAGCACCAAAGAGGGTGGCTAGAGCAGAGGCATGTCCAAAGGCAGAGGACAGCTGCTTCACCGAAGCCAGGCCACAACCAGCAGGGCCCAAAATGTTCCCTATTCTAGCAAGCCTAGAAAAACTCCCACATCGAGGCCACAGTCTTCGGTGGTGTGGAAATGTTTTAATGTGTGTGCGGAGGACAAATATAGTGTGGTTTGCACACTTAAAACTGACTAGGGGCTCTGAAAAGAGCAACCTTACAACCACTGCCATTCGTCGTTATTTGGAAGGCAAGCACTGCGCTCAGTGGCAGAGAGCAAACCCAGGACAATCGTCGTCCGTTGTTGCCGCCACTGCTTCTCCCACTGTTGCCAGTGCTGGTGCTGCAGTCCAGACTAGCAGCCAGGACACCTCCATATCTGCCTCTGCCACTTTAGAGACTTCTCCCTCATCCTCCCCTTTTCCTGCCTCAGCTCCTTCTGCTGCCTCAGCTCCTTCTCCTGTACCATCATGCACCTCTTCCCAGCAACCCACCATCTCCCAGACGTTTGAGAGCAGGCAAAAATACAACACTACCCACCCACATGCACAAGCCTTAAGGCTGTATTCACACTGAGTAACCCTGGCGTTTTTTGTGCTTATTTTTGAACATAGCGCCGCGTTAACGCCGGTCAACGCCACCGCAAAATAGCGCGGCGTACACGCGGCGTTAATGCGGCGCTATGTGCAAAAATAAGCACAAAAAACGCCAGCGCTACTCAGTGTGAATACAGCCTAAATGCGCACATCTTCAAACTCCTGGCCCAGGAGATGTTGCCGTTCAAGCTTGTGGAAACTCAGGCCTTCCGTGACCTGATGGCAAGTGCGGCACCTCACTATGCCGTCCCTACTTCTCCCGCTGTGCCGTCCCCGCCTTGCACCAGCATATGTCACGCAATATCAGGCGGGCCCTAAGTTCCGCGTTTTGCACAAAGGACCACTTGACTACCAACGTGTGGACAAGTGCATGCGGACAGGGACGCTACATTTCACTGATGGCACACTGGGTGAATGTAGTTGAGGCTGGGACTGGGTCACAAACTGGGGCAGTGTACCTCATTTCCCCGCCCAACATTCCTGGCAGGGAGTCTGAACCACCACCTTCCTCCTCCTCCTCCGCCTCTGCCATCAGATCGACCCCAGGTACCTGCTGCAAACGCTACAGCACTGGCATGGGGAGACGTCAGCAGGCCGTGTTGAAGCTCATCAACTTGGGGGACAGACAGCACACTGCCTCTGAGGTGAGGGATGCCATCCTAGATGAGATGTCAACATGGTTTTTGCCGCTGCACCTGGGCCCAGGCATGGTCGTGTGTGATAACGGCCGCAACCTGGTAGCGGCTCTGGAGCTTGCCAACCTCCAACACGTTCCATGCCTGACCTACGTTTTCAATTTAGTGGTGCAATGGTTTTTAAAAACATACTCCAATTTACCAGAGCTACTGGTGAAAGTGTGGCACTTGTGCACCCACTTTCGCAAGTCTACAGTAGCCGCTGCTAGCCTCCGAAGCCTCCAGCAACGCCTCCATCGCCAGAACACTGTTGTGCGACGTCCCCACATACTGGAACTCAACATACCACATGTTGAGCAGAATGTGTGAGCAGCAGAGACCCTTGATGGAGTACCATCTCCAAAACCCAAGGGTTCCTCAGAGTCAGCTCCCGCAGTTTCTGCACCATGAGTGGCTATGGATGGCAGATGCAAGATCTTGCGTGTCTTTGAGGAGTTCACAAAGAGGGTCAGCTGTGACGACGCACTTGTGAGTGTAACAATCCCGCTCCTGTGTGTGATGCGAGAATCCCTCATCGCCATCAGGGATAACGCATTGGACGCTGAGGAGTCGGGCATAGGAGCACAACCATGCCAGCAGGATAGTCAGGGCACACTCCTGTCCGCTTCACAGCGTATATTGAGGGAGGAAGAGGATGAAGAGGATGACGAAGTGGCAGATCTCATTGTCACACAGGAGGCTAGTGGGGAAGTTCAGTGCGTCCCATTGCTGCAGTGCGGTTGGGGCGAAATGGAGGAGGAGGAAGAGGAGGAAATGGAGAGTGACCATTCCAGTGGGCACACTCAAAGTATATAAAGGGAAGTCCCCGCCCAACAGGACAGTGGCCATGACCTCGCCGGTCATGCTCAGTATGGCCAAAATGGGACTTAACCTCTCAGCGGCTCAAAAATGTCTGAGCATGCTCAGTAGGGAGAAAACTGGACTTACATTCCAGTCGCCTCACTGCATGAGGTCGAGGGCAAAAGTGGGACTGACCCGCAGGTGGTGCTGTGCACCGGGACGGAAACCTGCAAGACCCGATCCTAACAGCGGCACAGATAGGTGTGCACTGGCGCTGACAAAACACAATGGAGGGAAGTTGACAGAGTGCCCGTAGCAAAATATATCAGTGCTTTTAGTTTGCACTAAATACAGAGGAAAGCTGGAGAGGATACAGCTTACCTTACTGGGCAGTGAATGAACTGTAACACAGCTGAACAATCAGAATCTTTCTCTCAGAAAGAAAGAAAAGGGAAGAAAAAAGGGAAAGACGAAGGGTTGACAGACACCTTCTTCCAGCCCCTAAAGGAGTCCACAGGGCCTCCTCACCACCTGTCCGGTCACACGGGACAGAAAAAACACACGGGGGGGGGGGGGGGGTGTTCTCTGGGCCCTCTTATAGGGCCGAGCCATGTGTAAATAATTTGGCTAATTAAAAACTCCGCCTGCCCTACCAGCACACAGGGGTGGAAAATACCCCGTATTGTGCCACTGGTGGGACGACAGGGAAATGTAAAGTTATGCTTCTGGGTAAAAATAAACCAAATGCAACCAGGGGAATAAAACTGGAAGAATCACTAGTGGTGAAGGTCCTGGGTGTATGTGTAGCTCATAGATTAAATTACAGAATGCAATGCAACCAGCTGCTTCTTAGGCCAGCAGGATACTGCCTTGTATCAAAAATTGGTAAGGACTTAGAGGACAGAGATGTAATATTACCACTTTATCATCAATCATTGGTTCGGCTCCATCTGGGATATGCAGATCAGTTATGGGCACTGGAAAAGGTTCACTAGAGGACCACAAACCAGTTTAAGGGGCATGCAGGGCCTCAGTTATGAAGAGAGACTGAAGGAGTTAAATCTGTTTAGTCCTGAGAAGAGGAGTTTAAGGGGCAACACGATAAATCTATATCTATATAAAATATAAAAATGGCCCATACAAGAAACATGGGGGAAAATTGTTGATCATTTCTTTTATTTTTTCAATAAACCTTAAAACATAAAATGCAGAAGTAATTGCAGACTAATTATCCTCTCAGAACAAGAATGTCCCCCCCACACACACACACACACACACACACTTGTTGCTACACACACACCATGTGATCTTATGGAATGGAATTATTATTGTTATTCTGTATCCGCTACATGTGTATGAACTTGGATTAGGCTCAATTCACATCTGCATTCAGGGATTCCGTTCCCCTCTCTGCATGAAAGGTGCAGAGAGAAAAGCGCTTCAAGCAGCACATTTCTCTCTGCATTTTTCGCACAAAAACCAAGCGGTATCTGACTCTGACAAATCTAGTGCACTTTACGGTTGCCTAAATTTATGCTGTCTATTAGTAAATCTGAGCCACTGTTTGTTGTGGGTATTTAACCTGCTCAGTTGTCATCAGTTTGCATCTGTTCCATGTTTTTTTTTTTAATTGAGAAAAAAAGAAATATCTGCAGAACTTATTCCTCCATTCAAAAGAAACAAAATCATGACAGAAGGGATTGGATTGGGAGTTTGCTTTTTTACACTAAAGTTAACAAGAAGAAGATACAAATTAAATGTATCTGTTTGTATCCATCTGTCCATTCATTTTTGTAGTATTTGGATTTTTGGATGGATTTATCAAAAGCCAATACTCATGACAGATGTTAACATAGCCTTAGTAAGTTTCAGTCATACTACACTATATAAATTTGACTTGTTGCAAAAATATTGATGTTTTATTTTAATCTAAGACTGCAGTCTAGAACTGTAACATGAGCATTTCCTTTTTCTCCAAGGTTTAGCTAAAAAAAAAAAAAAGTTACACAACAAACACTTCCTCATACTCTAGGCTTTGGATAGGGTAAAGATATAAAAAAAATTGTGACTCCATGGGGCATATATATATATATATATATATATATATATATATATATATATATATATATATAGTCAGGGTCTGGGGTTGCTAGGTGGGGTGGCATAGACACAAAAGTCCAGTTTATTTTAGTCCAAAACAAAGGTAGAGTTTTATTTTCACTCAAAAAGGTAGTGCAGCAACAAAAGGAAACAATACAAAAATAAATATCTGCCCGGCTAGGCTCTAACTAAACATAGAATAGGTGACCTCACCTAGAATAACAGAAATCAAAAGCCAGTAGAATCACTCAGGACACAGCTCCAAAAATAGGACTTCTTTCTTTGCCTGTCCAGCCAAGCTCTGCCAAAGTCTGCTGCTGGAGCTGGTTTCTTAAGCCTCACGCCTCTTCTGCCTCTGGTGTCCAGTGGATCATCACTGACTTCCCACCTTTTGTCAGGTCAGTGAGAGGAGCTGCAATAGATGCAAAGTTTGGCACAAACCTCCAGTAGTAGCCAGCAATGCTAAGAAATGCCCTGATTTGCTTCTTGGTCAGTGGTGTTGGCCAATTTTGTATTGCTTCCACTTTATTGATTTGGGGCTTTATTACCCTTTGCCAATGACATAGCCCAGGTACTTGGCTTCCTCTAGCCCTAAAGCACATTTCTCAGGGTTGATAGTAAGGTTTGCCTCACTTATGGAGTCTAGTACTGCCTGCACCTTACGGAGATGACTTCCCCAGTCTGGACTATGAATGACCACATCGTCCAGGTAAGCCGCTGCGTAGTCATGATGTGGCCGCAAGATCTGGTCCATCAACCTCTGAAAGGTAGCAGGAGCTCCATGTAAACCAAATTGCATAACTCTGTACTGGAACAGACCTTCCGGAACAACAAAGGCAGTTTTCTCCTTGGTTTCTTTAGACAAAGGTATTTGCCAGTAACCTTTTGTAAGGTCCAGGGTGGTTATGTACCTGGCATTACCCACCTCCTCAATCAGCTCATCAACCCTGGGCATGGGATAAGCATCAAACTTTGAAATCTCATTCAATTTTCTTAATTCATTGCAGAACCTCCAAGTACCATTGGGCTTTGGTATCAAGACAATTGGGTTAGACCACTCACTTTTGGATTCCTCAATCACTCCCAACTCCAGCATGTGTTTAACCTCAGCTGACATTACCTCCCTACGTGCCTCTGGTATTCTGTAGGGTTTGAGGTTTACTTTCCTTCCAGGTTCTGTCTCTACATGGTGCTCTATTAGGTGTGTACACCCTGGTAGATCACAGAACTTGTGTCTATTTTTCTGCAGGAACTCTCTTGCCTCCTCTTGCTGGAGCACTGAGAGGGTCTCATTCACACGGACTGGAGGGATTGGTGGCAATGAATCACCCACCTCTGTATTTGAGGCCACCAAGGATTCCTTCTGGTTCCAAGGCTTAATCAAGTTCACATGGTAGATTTGAAAAGGCTTCCTTTTCCCTGGTTGGTGAACCTTATAGTTGACTGGCCCTACTTTTTCCACAATTTCATATGGGCCTTGCCATTTCGCTAAGAACTTGCTCTCCACAGTAGGCACCAAAATAAGGACTCTGTCCCCTGGGTTAAACTCTCGGACAGAATGATTGTAAATTCTGCTTTGGGCCTCTTCTGCTCTTTGCAGATGTTCTTTTACAATTGGCATGACTGTTGAAATGTGGTCCTGCATTTGAGCTACATGACACTACGGTATGGGGAAGCCTCCGTTTCCCAGGTTTCTTTGGCTATATCTAGTAAGACCCTGGGGTGTCTACCATAGACTAATTAAAAAGGGGAAAAACCTGTAGACGCTTGTGGAACCTCTCTAATAGAGAACATCAGGTATGGCAACAGGCAATCCCAGTCACGACCATCTTTTTCTACCACCTTTTTAAGCCTATGCTTGAGTGTCTTATTAAAGCGCTCCACTAACCCATCTGTCTGGGGGTGATACACAGAGGTCCGTATGTGGGTAATTTTAAACAGCTTGCATAGCTCTTTCATCATCTTTGACATGAATGGGGTGCATCGGTCAGTCAGTATCTATTTAGGTATGCCTGTTCTTGAAAACATATAGAATAACTCACGGGCAATACTCTTTGATGTCGTATTACGCAAGGGAACCACCTCAGGATAGCGAGTAGCGTAATCTAAGACAACCAGAATATATTGGTGATCTCTAGCTGACTTGACTATTGGACTGACCAAGTCCATACCAATCCTTTCAAAAGGCACTTCAATGATGGGCAGGGGAACCAAGGGACTACGGAAATGTGGGGCTGGGGCATGTACCTGACACGTAGGACAGGAAACACAGTAGTCCTTCACTTCCCTGTACACTCCTGGCCAATAAAATCTTTGGAGAATCCTCTCCTGTGTTTTCTCCGCCCCTAGATGTCCCCCAAGAACATGATTATGGGCCATATCAAGTACCAGACGGTGGTATGGCTTTAGTAGGAGAAGTTGCTCCCAAATGTGGTAATCGGTGGTCAGCATCAGGTTCCTGAGGCACATTGTTAACAACTGTCATATTATCACGAGCATTAGCACGAGTGGGATCTCTCAACTGTGCAGTACCAAAATTATCCCGTGAGTAATTCAGGTATGTTAGGCTCAGGAGCTGGAAAAGAGGCATCCTCTTTCTCTCCAGCTAGGACCTGTAACGGAAAGGGGTCACTCTCCTCATGCACTTTGGGTGTAGGCGGGGTTTCCACCTTTGGCTGTGTGGTTGTACCTTTTCACCACAAATCCCAGAACAAAGGGAAATCATGTCCCAAAATCACATTATGCATCAGGTTTTTTACAACACCCACTTCATAATAAACAGATCCTAATATAGTGTCTATTGTGACCTTGGACATGGGGTAGTCCTTGATATCCCCATGGATGCAACAAACACTCATACATTTGTCCAGGATAAAGTCTCCAGCTATCAAGCTGGCATGCACCAGAGTGACCAGGCTACCAGAGTGCAACGCCTAGACAGAATGGCCATTCACCACAACTTGGAAGACCTGAGGCCCAGTCACTAGTCCCGATGCCACAGCACACACAGGTCTTGCAAATAATGATCGACGCCCACCAGCATCACAGTCCATTGGCTCAGAGGTGAATGGGCACTGGGCAGCAATATGTCCCCGATCATGGCATCTCCAACACTGTACCAGCCCTGGTTTCTCCTTCTTGGGCTGGTGGACTGCCTAGAACACACATCTCGACCTTTTATCTCTCTGTTCTCAAATAACGGAAGTGTCTTACCGGGAGGTGCCCTCCGCCGGGTGTTCCTGGGGTATGGTCGCGATGTAGGGTCATCACGGAGTTCCGCCTCAGTTGCCAGGTACCTTTCCAGAAGGCTGACGAGCTGGTTGGCATCTTTGGGGTCTCCATGTCCAACCCAGCGCTGCAATGGAGCGCAATCTGTTCCAACAGCAAACGGTTGGTTACTTGTTGCTGCAGATTGGACTGCACGAGATGCTTCAGCATCTCTTCCATAGTCCGGGTTTCTATAGCAGCAGCAGTCTCTACCCAGGACATAAAAAATTTTTTTTCTCCAGTAAAGAGTGGACGTGTCGTTGACGTTGTCTGTCGAGAAACATTCTTTCTGGAGTTTTCTCATCTCACCCACCTTAGTAGTCTGGGTGAGATGTACACCCCCTCCATTACCTGGCCGGCCATCGGTATATATCTATCTCACCGTAGTTCCTGGTAAACCTCCTACTGAATGATCACACTGTCCTAACTGAGTCACAATTGGCAGAATTGTGTATTTCTTTACTATTTATACTTCTCAGCTGTTTTGAGATTATGTACATGCAGGAATGTAACTAGTAAAAACTGCGCCCCATAGCACATTTTGGACAGCAAAGTGTTTACTGTCCCCAAACAGTATAACACCCCATTTAAACACACTATAATGTCCCAAAGTGGCCTCCAGATAGTATAATATCCCATAATGGCCCCCGTACAAGGTATAATGTCCCATAGCAGACCCTGTAAACGGTATAATGCCACACAGTATTATATCCCATAGTGGCCCATGCACACAGTTTAATGTTCCATAGCAGCCATGTCTCACAATGGCCCCTCCACACAGTATTATATCCCACAATGGCCGTCCATACAGTGTAATGTCCCATAGTGGCCACTGCACACATTATACTGTCCCATACTGGCCTCTCTACACAGTATTGTGTCCCATCACGGCCCCAAAGGTGTTTTTTGCAAATATTGCAAAAATATTGGGATCAGCAGAACCTGAAATTTTGGGGGTACACTACCTACAAATTATTATTATTCTCTGGTGTCTTTGAGACCCCAGAGCATAATGATCTTGGACCGAGAGGAACTGAAAAACATAATAACCAGTGGTACCTCTTCTGAGCTCTGGCTATTTTTGGCCCTCTTCAATGACATCACAGACATTGTGATGTCAGCCTGGCCATGTGACGTCACTACAGAGGCCCAAAGACGGGAGAGTCACATTAGTTTGCAGGAGAGATGAGTAACATTGGATTTTATGTTCGCTCACCTCCCCTGGGCCTCTGATTATTATACTTGGGCATCTGAAGAGACCCCAGAATATAATAATAGCAGTATTTGTTGGGGTTATTACAGTAAATACTTTTGCCCTGGGCCCACAGCCTTACTTACTGATCTCCACTCCTGCTCAAAGCCGCCTCCGCTTTCTTTTCTTCTCTCCAGGTGGGCACCAGTACCGCACCTCCTTCTCTTTTATTTTGTTATTTTTATGGGATTTTTTTGGATGACGTTTTGGCTCTAAATTAAAAAAAATCATAATTTATTTTTTTTTATTGTTTTGTTTGGGAAGTTAGCTTGGTAGAAGCAGTGGTGTGTGGACCCAAACAGTCAAGACAGGGACATAAAGTAGTTTATTTAGAATAAAAAACAGGAAAATAAATAAGCCTTGGCTTCAGGCAAAAAATAAATAAAACAAAATACAGCCTTAACTTCAGCAAAAACAAAATAAATACCAATAAATACCAAATACCAATAGATAAATACCAGCTCATCTGAGCGCAAACTAAACAGAACAAATAACCTAACTATACGTGTGGCTTACTACCAGCCACAATAACAAAACAGGAGCAAAATTGTCTCATTGGACTCAGGGTTACAGGACAGAACCTCCTTTCACCTCATGGAACTGCAGGCTCTTCAGCCTTTTATGGGTCAGTAATGAGCCCAGTATCTACATCTGTGCTGAGGCCTACTCCAGATCCGCCCTGGGCCACACCCATGTCCGAAACCTTGGGCTGATATACTTGGACTCCAGCACTTTGCCTGTTACCTTCTCACAATATATAATGTGTTAATCATATAGATATCCCTTGAGGGTTATTAAGTACCTGTATATACTGTAATATTAGGGCTTTACTGAAAATTTGTAGGGTTACCTGAGTCAGCTAAGTATTCTGAGCTAAACCATGCACTCTTTTACACCTATAAGATCAAAGACGACATGCATTTCATTGGTCCATTTTCAGTGATTAAGTCATTTGTGTTTTAGTCATAGCTGTACCTGAACCCTGAAGAGTAAAGTACATAACTGCTTAGCCATACCCACTAGACATTCATTCTAAATTAACCAAAAAATCCTCTATAAGGCTGAGGTCCCACGGGACGGAAACGCCGCAATTTGCCCGCGGCGTTTGAGGGAGCCTGCACATAGAGTTTACGCTCGCTCATTCTGAACGTAAAACTCGTTCAGAGTGAGCAGCGTAAAAAACAGATCCTATTGACTTGAATGGGTGCCGCTATACGCGCATATCACATTGAAAGCAATAAGTAAAAAATCCTCCCATTGATTTCAATGGGGAGCGCGCGTATGCCGGCACCCATTCAAGACAATGGGATCTGTTTTTTATGCCGCTCACTCTGAACGAGTTCTACGTTCAGAATGAGCAAGTGTAAACTCCGTGTGTAGCCTCCCTTACAGTAAATTCAAAGTGGAGCAGCATGTCATTTATATCTATGCAAAAAGATGTCCGCAGAAATACGCGTGTTAAAAAAAAAAAGCCATTGAACTCAATAGCTAACTACATTTTACACGTGTATTTTTACACATGTAAAATGGACAAAAATCACGGACAATAACTCCGTGTGAAGGCACCCTCAAGGTGAAGGATCATCCAGAGGCTTGCAGTTGTGCATAAACCTATTATACTACCATCACTAAACAGGGCTCACAAGCAGAAATGGTTGCATTAGCACTGGACATACATGAATACTCATTTTGAAACAGTCTTGTTTTCTGATGAGTGCTGTGCAACCCTAAATGTTACAGATGAATAAATTAGTCGATAGTTAGTGGAAGGCCACCTAGTTCCAAAAAGGCTGCAACGTCAGCAATGAGGTGGCAGAGTCATGTTTTGGGCCAGAATCACAGGGAGAGAGCTGGTTGGTCCCTTTCAACTTTGTGAAGGTGTGAAAATGACCTCCTTAAATTATATAGATGTTCTGACTGACCACTTTCTTCCATGGTACAAAAAGAAGAACTGCAAAATCATATTCATGCATGCATCATCTCATGCGACAAAGCATAACTCTGAGTCATTAGCTACTAAGGGCATAAAATAAGAAGAACTCATGGTGTGGCCCACGTCCTCTCCTGACCTAAACCCTATTGAGAAACTAAGGGTGCATTCACACTACTGATACGCTGCCTGATTCTGAACGTTAAAACACTTTCAGAATCAGCGCGTATAAAGCAGTTTCCATTCATTTCTATGGGAGCCGGCATACGAGCGCTCCTCATTGAAATGAATGGGCTGCTTTTTTCACTACGAGAGCTCCCATTGAAGTGAATGGGATGTGCTCGCACGTACATCTAGCTCTGCTCACTCTGAGCCGTACACGCCGGCACTTCCCATTCACTTCAATGGGACTGCTCGCAGTGAAAGAAGCAGCCCATTCATTTCAATGGGGAGTGCTTGTATGCCGGCTCCCATTGAAATGAATGGGAACTGCTTTATA
This sequence comes from Leptodactylus fuscus, assembly GCF_031893055.1. NCBI lineage: Eukaryota > Metazoa > Chordata > Amphibia > Anura > Leptodactylidae > Leptodactylus > Leptodactylus fuscus. Next base: position 67,817,204 of record NC_134274.1, on the reverse strand, counting down.
CGCGCTGATTCTGAACGTGTTTTAACGTTCAGAATCAGGCAGCGTATCAGTAGTGTGAATGCACCCTTAGGCTGCGTTCACACTGGGTTTTTTGGTCAGGAAAAATCTGCTTCAGGAAAATTCATGAGGCGTTTTTTGAGGCGTTTTTTTCGGGTGTTTCTGCCTGAAAAAAAATCAATGCAAATCAATGGGAGGTGGAAAATCCATCTGGCGTTTTTTGGAGCGTTTTTTGACTTGTATTGATTTCCTGAGGAGGAATCCGCCTGAAGAATGGACATGTCGCTTCTTTTTTCCACTAGCAGAAAATCCACTAGTGGAGTTTCCGCTAGCAGAAAAAAAAAAAATTACATAGGACTGTATGGTGAGGCGTTTTTTGGTCAGGATTTTGAAGCAGATTCCTGACCAAAAAACTCAGTGTGAATGCAGCCTAGGGTCCATTCACACGGAGGAAAATGGTGAGGAATTTGGTGCAGAATTTTCCACGCTGAGAAAAAGCCTCCCATTGATTTCAATGGGTTCTGCTAGCTTTTTTTCCCCATTAGCGGATTTTTGGTAAGGATTTTGAGGCCGTATCTGCCTCAAAATCCTGACCAAAAAAGACAGCTCCCATTGAAATCAATGGGAGCCGCTCAGGTTTTTTTTCCAGGAGTCATTTTTTTCCGGCTCCCGGAAAAAGAAGTGAGCTGCTCATTCTTCAGGCCATTTCGCCTTGCGATTCAGCCTGAAGACACTCCCTCCTCTGGACTAGGCCCATTCATTGGGCCTAATTCAGAGCAGAGTGCGCCAATGGATGCCGGTGCAATGCACCGGCTTTCAGTCGCAGTTACCCGGTTTTTGGTCCGGAACCTGAGGTGGCCTCCGCCTCAGGTTTTGGACCAAAAAACCCCGTCTGAACTTACCTTTACCCTTCCTTAAAAAGGAACTCATTGAAGTCAATGGGAGGGGTTTTTTTCAACGCTGAAATTCCACACCAAATTCCTCACCATTTTCCTCCGTGTGAATGCACCCTTACGATGAAAATAGAGCAGGTCCTATCCTGGTTTATCTCAGTGGAACAGAACGGACCAGAAGCCCCTATAGAGGTAAGTGCAAAATGGAATGCACTCAGATGACACTCGCATCTCACTCCAAGTGCATCTGTCTTCAATCCACTGCAAAACTGTCCCAACTTGGTTGCACACTCGGTCATGTGTATAGGATCTAAATGTGTGCTTTAGGCCTTCTGTACATGACAGTGAAAGATGGACATGTGACAGCTGTCTTTGCAACATCCGTCATAATAAGTGGAGGAAAAATATTTATTTCATAAGATGTTGTATAAAGTCTGTTATATTTTTTATTGTGGTTACTGTGTTGGTGCATTTTTTACTTTTCTATATAAAAAATATTTTATTTTTACTATGTTTGTCCTTTTTATTGGGTGAGAAAGATTACTTGTATGGTGATGGTCTGTATGATTATATTCCCCATCGGGGCTTCACTGTAATAATTCATTGTAATTTCTTACAGCTGTTTTCTTGTCTTTTGTTTTGTCAGATGACCAGAACAATGGACAAAACTGTGTTATTGAACTGACAAAGGCTAAATTCAGAATTTCAATTTAGCATTACCATAATTGATTTCTTAACAGCTGAAATGCAACCAGAGAAGTGATTCCAACCCTATTCTGAAGGCTCTTGGGAATATACAGTACAATACACAAGATTATTATATTTCCTGTGACAACCCTATACAATAGTGAACACAATGCTGACAGTATAGTGACTCAGTGATTTGTAAACTAGAATGCTGTGCTTTCATTGCACAATTGCCATGGTTGTCTAAAGAAATATACCACATGGTCAGTATTTCTCTCTCCAGATATGACACTGTATATTCAATTATGTATATAAAACAACACCTATACAGAATTCCAGGACTGGATTTTGAAACTCTTGCTACGGTATGAAGGCTAAAATAACCTGTGCCTTCCTGTTTCCTGAAGATGTACCATGGGCCATCGGCACAATCTCGAGCAGACCTTATTGAATTCTATGGGATATTGATTTCTAGCAGAGCACACTGCACAGTGGGGGTGTATGTCAGATATGAAATTGACTATTGCAACTGGTAGATTTTTTTTTGTCTAATTTACACATACATAATAGCTGTGATCATCAATGTGCCGAACAGTGAGGTGGCTGCTGGAAGAAAATCTACCGAAAACAGGAAGTCTCAGCATATTATGATACAGTGTATTTCATGCACACGCCAAGTTCAGATCTGGAAAATGTGGCCCGCACATGTACTGTTTCCAGATAGGACTCTGTATTGTCCATGAAACTAAGACAGACAGTAATATATTTTAATTGAAATAAAAACACTTCCATATGACCTTTGTTGATCATTTTAGAAAAAAAATATAAGAAACCGCTGCTACCAGTTGAGTTCAATTTGCAGATTTACAAAAAACAAAAACAAACCAGTAAACCAGGCAATGAACTCTAATAACCCCTTTTGGTGCATGGAGCCCATGCGTTAGAGCAGACCTGGGCAATGTGGGGCCCGCGGGCCACATCCGGCCCTCTGCCTTGTGCTGTCCGTCATCACAGCCTATCACCAGGATAGGCTATGACGTGTTAGTGGGCGGAGCCACACGGGACTGTGTGCTTGCTGCAAGCTGCCGGCAATGGAGGCCGCTGGAAGATGAAGAAGAGAGAAGAGACAGCATATGTGAGCAAGAGGGGGGAACTAGAGGCAGATGTAGGGGAGACATTAAAATGGGGTCAACTGGAGGAGGATATGAAACCATGTCCCCTCTAGTTTCTGCTAGTTTACACTGGGGCACCAGGGACTTAATACTGCAGGATATTTGGAGGGAAACGTTATAATGTGGGGGTGTATAATGTTAGGGTGACTGTAGGAGGATTATACTTTGTGGGGCACATGGAAAGATGATTGAGAATGGGAGGAATCAACATAGAAGTGGGTGGAGCTAAATTTGCCACAGCACGCATGGCCTTCTAGTACCGTTACAATTTCTCATGTGGCCCCATGGGAAAATTAATTGCCCACCCCTGCGTTAGGGTATGGGGGCTCTGCCTACTGAAGGGGTTAATCATGGTCATGAAAAGAAAGCAATTATCCAGTTTTTGGGCAATCAGTGATTCCAACCACTTCTGCTCCCTAGGCACTGTGGATGGTATTTATAAAACGTGTATACAGTATATCAACTCTAAAAACTGTTTAGTATACATATACACTACAGCCTCCCTAATGTTTATTATGGCTGCTACGATATGTCTGTGTAACAGCCCTTGATGTTTGTTAGGGCTACAATCCTGTACATTTTATACTGCACTGGAACCAGTGGAGCGGTAGCACTTGAGGTGGTGAAAATTCCTCTTAAATACCACTTTTTAATGCAATTTTAGGTGGTCACTGGCTCACTGTGCATCATTAAGGTAGCAAAACATGCCATAGCTCTGCACAGGTCCTTTTACACATATAGTCTGTACATAACAAATGGCAATCAATAATATCTTCCAAGTTCTTCAGAAAGGACACGACCTCGTCTTTATTTGCAAAATCACGTAGCAGTCAGGCACCATGACTGGACAGGATTTTGGTCAAATTCTGTTTCCCCACTCTCACTATCATTCCTATGATCATTCTCGTCCATTTGCATTATTGTTGACAGCATATCCTGTTTACACAAGTGATGCCAGCAAAAGATCTTTTGCATAAAAACATGCGATCAATGACAAAGAAGCGATCTCTGGGCATACTTACATGGGGCAATGATATTATTTATATATTATATTATTTTTACCAGAACTTATTTTTACCGAAGGGAGCGCGCTATTGGTGTTTTTTGGGGGTATATCCCTCAATCACTGTCATGGGGCAATGATAGCAATGAGTACCCTGTGTGCATGGGCTTTAAAGGGGTTTTTCAGCTTCAAAAAATGATTTTGAATACATCCACAGCAGTGATTAATACTCACTATTCCCAGACTTCAGATCCCATTTCATTTCCTGGCCTTCTGGCTCCCTGCAACTTTCAGTTATAGATCAACCCCAGATAAATGCAGTTGATCTGCCTACGGTCTTGTACTGCGGGTTCTGTGGATAATTGGCAGGATACTTCTTTTTTCAGCTGAATTGGTTATTTGTTATCAAAGTAACAAAGTACATCATTTGGTTCAACTGCACTTCTGCCTTCTGAGTCACTCCTGCACTTACCATCAGGGCCCTTCCTATCACCATCATCTAGCTCAGGGGTCCTCAAACTGTTTAAACAGTGGGCCAGTTCACTGTCCCTCGGACCATTGGAGGGCCAAAATATAGTTTAAAGGGATTCTACCATTAAAATCTAATTTTTTCTCGATAACACGAGAAAAAATGGAGATGAATGCAGCCATGGGGTGGAGGGGGACACTCAATTTTTAATCTCAGGGGGCGTACACACTTGTGCTCGGTGTCTGGTGTATGCATTCCGTCGGGTTTCTATCTTCAGTCCCAGCAAAACTGGACAGGGGACAGAAACCTGGCAGTCACCTTTATAACCCATTCAATTGAATGGGTTTGTAAAGGTGACCGCCTGTGGCCTGTCCACGGAGAAACCGTTTTTTTTAGACGGACACAAAGTCAGACATGCAGGACTTTGTGTCCGGCTAAAAAAAAAACAAAAAAAAAAAAACGGTTTCCCCACCGACAGGCCACAGGCAGTCACCTTTACAAAACCCATTCAATTGAATGGGTTATAAAGGTGACTGCCAGGTTTCCGTTCCCTGTCCAGTTTCGCTGGGACTGAATGCATACACCAGACACCGAACACAGGTGTGAACGCCCTCTGAGGTGTTATTTATCCTACAGTAAGATATTATACTGCTTACTTCCGGGGGCACAGGTAAGGTTCGTCCAGGAAGGCAGCAGGCACTAAACCTGACCAGTGAGACCACTGCAGAGCGGCACAGCAAACTGTAGTACGGTAGTGGCTTTGCTTACTGTAATTTGGGCTGAATCAGGTCAGGTCACGTTGCTAGGGTCACCTGACTGACGAAGTGACGGAGGGGTACAGTTGACTATATTGGGTAAGGCCATGGAGACAGCGCGCTTCACTTTATCTATTGGAGGGCACCGCTCCCGATGTCTGTGCGACCTGCTCTGCTTCTGGTGCTCGCCTGTGTCATCCTGCCACATTGCTTGTATGCGAAGTAAGGAGGATACAGGAGGCACCGATCCTTATGTCTGCGTGGCCAGATCTGCCTCCTGTATCCTCCTTACATCGCATACAAGCAATGTGGCAGGTGGACACAGGCGGACACGGGAACCAGTGCAGGACGCACAGACATCAGGAGTGGTGCCCTCCAATAAGTAAAGTGAAGTGTGCTCCATGGCCTGGCCCAAGCTCCCCAGGAGCTTCATTATAAATGCACGCCTGCAGGCGTAGGGCCAGACAGAAGTGCTTGGCGGGCCGCATGTGGCTCGAGGGCCGCAGTTTGAGGACCCCTGAGCTAGCTCATGGGAAGACCTTCTCCAACTGGTAGTGTCCTGGGGAACTTCCCCCACCATCAGCTATACTGCAGACCCCCTCATCCTTGCCCCAACTTGGGAGGTCAAAGAGAAAAACAGAGAACAACACCGAGCTGCATATGGTGAAGTACAAATACGGTGATAACAATAGATAAACTCTCACCTTCATGAGTTCTGAAAATCAGTAGAACCGATTGGCAGAGGGTTCCTCTGTGATAGTAGGAAGCGGCAGGGTCCAAACACCCAAAGGTGTTTGTAAATATGTACCAAGGACAGATGGGGATTCACCAGGAATCGAGGGACCGATGTGATCAAAGATCACAGTGTTGCGATTTTAATAAAGACGATCCTTGATTCAATTATCTTGTGAAAGCGCGGTCCCTCGTCGATTACTGGTGAATCCCCCTCTGTCCTCGGTACATACCAACTTGGGCGGTGGGCTGGAGGAGTTGGTGGAGTGTCTCTCTAGTTCCCTACATACCCTAAATCTCTGTTTGTACTATACACTATACATACTGGGGGGGATCCTTATCCTAATTTGGCATGATGTGCTGGAATTAGAGCACCATGAGTTATAGTAAGAACCTATTCATACAGTGCAATGTATTGCTGATTTTGAGGCATAGACCGCCATTGTTTTCAATCAGAGCAGGACGCTGAAAATCTAACGTTTGGCCGTGGATTCTAAAGCTACGACCCAAGACCTCCGCTGATCAGCGCCAATCATCTGGGGCTGATCAGCGGCGGAATGCGGATATTCTGCTTTAGCAATCCATTGCAGGGAGGGAAATGAAGATTATTCGTTGGCCTCTTTATTTTCCTAAGTATGAACAGGCGCTTAATGTGACAGGCTGACATATTCTAATAAATGGAAGCAGAGACAACAATGTGGCTGTGTCCCAAAGCTGCAGCAGTCTTATGGGGGAGGCTGTTAGTGCATTCCCTCAGCTTGAATGGATTCTGCCCATTACTGGCTGCATTCTGTCATAAGAAGATAGCATTAGTTAATAAAGTGTATTATAGAAATGTCCCCTGCACGATATTAATACAGACGCGAAACGGCAGTCAGACCGTATACCGGCACCGGCCTGAGATAAGGAATAGCGGCTGGGGTCCCTGGGTCCTAGCAGGAGCCGTGTTTCCCCATCCAGTGCGCCCGCATCGATCCTGCTTTGTGTGCGGGGTCCCCGGGGTAGATAGCGCTGCCCTCATCCCGTCTCCATGGACACTGTGGTGAACAGAGAACAACCTCACTGCTGTGGGAATCCGCTAGCTCCGCCTCAGCTCATTCTATTGGCTGAGGCGCACAGGAGGCTACAGCTGATTGGCTACGTGGCATCTTGAGGCGACTACCGGGATTCGAAGCAGCTGTGTGTATCCTACATCAGCCGGAGCCGGGAGCAGCAGTCAGGTGAGAGGGATTGCCTGTTACCGGGGGTGAGCGGCAGGTGCAGTCCCCGGCGCTTACTGCGGCCTGTGCACAAGAGCTTGCAGTCTAATGCTAATTGCAGCCGTGTGTGTCACCAGTGCCGGTGCATTGTGCAGCTTGTGATATGTGCGTGCAGAAGACGAGGGTTATGGCTGATTTACCACTGCTGGGATACCAGATAAGAGCAGGATGGGAGACCATAGATCACAGCCTGGAATTTGCAGCTAATAAGCTTTCTGGCTGATTGGCTGTCAGATCACATCCTCAATCTTGCCACAGATGGAGCAATGCTGTCCTTTTGAGTCATAGGTAGCAAATGTAATCAATGGCCAGTGGGGTAGATGTATATAATCCTCCCCCGCCCCAAGGAGCCTTTCAAAGTCTCTGCATCACAGGCACCAGTACCAGCAACAGGGTCCCGTGTTAGACCGTGTACACACATGCCATACTGTTAGCTGCTGTAAAGTTGCTGATGGCTAACACACTGCAATGTATAGTACCAGTGTAGTGGATCGGAATCCCAAATCCAGCCACAAACTCTAGAACACTCAGTATGTCAATAATTGCCGCATGTTTGGCGGTCTTTTTCAACCTTTGCACTGTCAAGTTTGAAAACCAGATCAGCTGTGGCAAAAAAACCCCTAATTTCGAGAGTTTTTTTTACTGCAGCCGTGTCTACTGCGGACATAAGCCTAAAGCTAAATTCACACAACTGCGAATAATGGCCATAACATCACATGGCGGTATTAGATTCAATCAAAATCCATGTGAATACATGACTGTTATTTGTCTTATTTTTGACTGTTTCCACGGACTCCATCATACACTCAAATGTTTGAGAGATCCCTGAAAACATGTAATTTCCAAGGCCGTTCTGCACCCCCATCGTGTGAATGTAGCTTACGGTTGAGGCTGCATGTGTCCAGTCTGCTGCGGACATCCCATGTCATAAAGCAGCAGAGAACCACAGGCATTTCGCTGCAGGCTTTAGGCCTAGTTCACACGGAGTTTTTTGGTCAGGGTTTTGAGGCCGTAAACGCCTCCAAACCTGGACCAAAAAGACGGCTCCCATTGAAATCATTGGGAGCTGCGCAGGAGCTTTTTCCGGGAGCCGTTTCTTCCGCCTCCCGGAAAAAAGAAGCGAGGAGTTCATTCTTCAGCCGAGTCGCCTCGCGAGTCAGCCTGAAGACACACCCTCTTCCGGACTCGGCCCATTCATTGAGCCTGATCCGGAGGCGGGTGCGCAGCTGGAAGCCGGTGCCCTGCACCGGATTTCAGTTCCGCAACACGTTTAATGGATCGGAACCTGAGGCAGCCTCCGCCTCAGGTTCCGATCCAAAAAACTCCATGTGAACTAGGCCTTAGGGTAAGTTCACATGGAGTTTTTTGGTCAGGATTTTGAGGCTGTATCCTCCTCAAAATCCTGACCAAAAAGACGACTCACATTAAAATCAATGGGAGCCGCTCAGGTTCCGATCCAAAAACCGGGTAGCCGCGCACTCCGCTCCGGATTAGGCCCAATGAATGTGTCTTCAGGCCGAATCGCGGGGTGACTCGGCCTGAAGGATGAGCATCTCGCTTCTTTTTTCCGGGAGCCGGAAGAAAGGTTCCCAGAAAAAAGACATGAGCTTCCATTGATTTCAATAGGAGCCGTCTTTTTGGTCAGGATTTTGAGGCGGATACGGCCTCAAAACCCTGACCAAAAAACTCAGTGTGAACTTACCCTTACACTTGCACAACATTCAACAAGAAGGAGCCTTTACATCATAAATCGACAGTACAGTAAAACTAGTCTATTATTATTATTGTTTATTTATATAGCACCATTAATTCCATGGTGCTTTACATTTGGGGGTTACATACAATTCACAAAATATACAGGTACATATCATACTAATAGTGATCGGCTGGCACAGTGGGGTAGAGGGCCCTGCCCGCGAGGGCTTACAATCTATGAGGGAAGGGGAGTAGAGACAGAAGGAGAGGGGGAGACTGTTCAGATGGCAGTGCGGTGATAGTGTTATTGGAGGTTGTAGGCCTTCCTGAATAGGTGAGTCTTCAGGGCCTTCTTGAATCCAGTGATTGTGGGGGTCAGTCTTATGTGTCGTGGTAAGGAGTTCCAGAGTATGGGGGATGCACGGGAGAAATCTTGGAGACGGTTGTGTGAGGAGCGGATGAGGGCAGAGCGGAGTAGGAGGTCGTTGGAAGATCTGAGGTTACGTTTGGGCAGGTAGCGGGAGATGAGGTCAGAGATATATGGAGGGGACAGGTTGTGGATGGCTTTGTATGTTAGTAGCTTGAACTCAATTCGCTGGGCTATGGGTAATCAGTGGAGGGACTGGCAGTGGGGAGCAGCCGATGAAGATCGGGGGGTGAGGTGGATTAAGCGAGCAGCACAGTTTAAGGTGGACTGGAGGGGGGCGAGGGTGTTGGCCGGGAGTCCATGCAGAAGGGTGTTGCAGTAGTCTAGGCGGGAGATTATGAGGGCCTGGATGAGCATCTTGGTAGTTTTTGGGGTGAGGAAGGAGCGGATTCGGTGGATGTTCTTGAGCTGGAGGCGACAAGAGGTGTTGAGGGTTTGAATATGTGGTTTGAAGGATAAGTCGGAGTCCAGGGTTACCCCAAGGCATCGGGCCTGTGGAACAGGGGTAAGTGGGGTTCCATTAACTTTGACAGATGGGTCAGGTGGAGGGTCCATACGGGGTGGGGTGAAGATGATAAACTCTGTTTTCTCCATGTTGAGTTTGAGAAAGCGGGAGGAGAGGAAGGAGGCTACGGCCGCTAAACAATCTGGAACTCTGGCCAGCAGGGAGGTAATGTCTGGTCCAGAGATGTATATTTGGGTGTCGTCGGCATAGCAATGGTACTGAAAGCCATGAGATTCTATGAGTTGGCCCAGGCCAAGGGTGTAGATGGAGAACAGGAGGGGTCCTAGGACGGAGCCCTGGGGGACACCTACAGAGAGAGGGCGAGGTGAGGAGGTGGTGTGCGAGTAGGAGACGCTGAATGTGCGGTCAGAGAGGTATGAGGAGATCCAGGAATGGGCCAGGTCTGAGATACCAAGGGATGAGAGAATTTCTAACAGGAGGGAGTGGTCAACTGTGTCAAAGGCAGAGGAGAGGTCGAGGAGGAGGACAGAGTAATGACACTTGGCTTTGGTGGTTAGCAGGTCGTTAGTGACTTTTGTTAGGGCAGTTTCAGTGGAGTGACGGGGTCTGAAGCCTGACTGTAGTCTGTCAAAGAGCAGGTTGGACGAGAGATAGAAGGAGAGTTCTGAGTGGACGTGTTGCTCAAGAAGTTTTGAGGCGTACGGGAGCAGTGAGATGGGACGATAGTTGGCAGGAGAGGACGGGTCGAGGGACGGTTTCTTAAGTATAGGAGTGACAGTGGTGTGTTTGAAGGCTGAGGGGAAGGATCCATTGGTTAGGGATAGATTGAAGAGATGGATTAGGGCTGGAGTGATAACTTCAGTGAGCTTGGGGATGAGATGTGATTGAATCGGGTCGAGCGCACAGGAGGTGAGGTGGGATTTGGAGATTAGGGAGGAGAGTTTTTCATCAGTGATGGAGGAGAAACAGGTCAGGGATGGGGAGCAGCGAGTAGTTGGGTGGATGGATTGTCGGGGGAGTAGGGTGAGGCTGTCTCTGATGGTGTCAATTTTAGTTTTAAAGTAGGAGGCGAAGTCGTCAGCTGAGATAAGTGAGTCTAAAAACAAAATTTGGCCAATAAAGGGACAGATGATAAATAAGGGAATAGTAGTGTGCATGGATAATCGTGGCTCCATCCATTCACACAGGTTACACAGGACCCCATTCTTGTAACAACTGGACTCCCAGTGATTTATATTCTGTGGCTAGGTGATGCATATAATTTGTGGAAAAAAAACGCGGCGGCAACACATCACGGTTCTTCCCGTAGCGCTTTAAACTGAAAGTTCACAGAGTTTTTCTCTGCGGACTTTCTGTTACAATTATACCTATGGGGAAACCGCCGGCGTTTCCATAGGTATAATTGACATGCTGCGATTTCCAAAACTGTGCCGTTTTGGAAAACGCGGCGAGTCTGCACGGCGTTTTTTTACTGCATAGTGAGCATGGGATTCACAAGAATCCCATCCACTTTGCTGTACAGTAAAATGCTGCGATTTTTCTTGTGGCGTTTCCGGCCCGTGTTCTTTTGTAATGCGAATTTAGGAACACAAATGTCATACAGATAGTTGCACCTAATGTTAGTGAATGTAGTCATGCAGGAATGCAGCAAATTTTGATTTCTTCTGACTGTCAGATCGCTGTTGTGTCTCCTTGTAGGATGCAGCCTGCTCTTATTGACTATCATTGGTGTGATGTAGCAGAAATTCATTGCAGTCTTATGTTGTATGTCTTAAGGTACCTGGGTAGAGGGGCTAGTCCCTGTATTGTGACCCTCTGTGTTATGTAGAGTCCTCTTCAGTGACATGTCACTTATTGATGCACAGAATAATACGTGACTATTTGAATAGCAATACAGATTCCCATTGTAAACAGTGTGCTGCAGATGTTGCCATAGAATTCACTTGAAAATTCTAATGTTTGAACATGCGCAAAAGATCTGAGAACCACAGCAAACACCTCTGACTGGTCTCCTGAAGGTATGCCAATAGTAAGAATAATTAATATTATTGTTTATTTAATAATGAGTTGTATAGTTTTTCAGTTTACTTTCTGGATCAATTCCTCAAGGTTTTCTAGATTTCTGCTTGCCTTTTTTCATTCTGCTTATCCCTTTATAATCTTTGGGGTCGGTGGGTTTCCTAAGGAAAGCACTTTTAAATGAATTACGTTTCAGTTCTGGGGGTCCCCAAGTGGACTCCCCGAATGGAAACCCATGCGCAGATGTGAACCAGACTTTAATCAGCAGAATGGATGACAGCAAGCAGAGTTCTAGAAAACCAAGGGGAATTGATACAGAAAATATATTGGGAAGATGTATGACTTTTTTTTTTTTATTATACAAACAATAACATTTGTATTTCAATATTGGTCTGAAAGTGACACCTATAAATCCAATGTATAGCTATATGCACATGGCCATAATACTTTACAGACAGTATTACAACTGCCAAGTCTCATCGGTGGGTCTACAACTGAATGAGCAGCTTCACAAGGATCTGTGATGGTGCAAGTTTGTTTCATTAAGGGGCTGTATTATGGATTTGTGAACCCAGCCTTGCACATGGCTGTCTGAGATCGGGATCAATAACAAATGGTAACACAGGTTTAGGGTAAAGCTAATATGTATAACTGACTTGACCTACGGATTATGCTGGGTTCACACCTGCGTTCATGTCTCCGTACTATGGTTTCCGTCTTCTGCATGGCAGAAGATGGAAACCATAGACTGGGTCCGGCCGTTCGCGGCGGTGAGCGTTTTAGGCTCTCCGCCGCGAAACTGGATTTTTTTATCCGGACACAGAGTAGTGCATGTCAGACTCTGTGTCCGGATTATAAAACCCGGTTTCGCGGCGGAGAGCGCAAAACGCTCACTGCCGCGCACGGTCGGACAGCTTTCTCACCCATTCAAATGAATGGGTGAGAAAGTCTCCTGCAGGCTTCCGTCTCCTGCATCTGTTTTATGCAGGAAACGGAAACCTGCAATAAGGACCGAACAACGCAGATGTGAACGAGCCCTTAGTGGTTTTGGCTGTAATTATTGCAGTAACTATAAAAACAGCATTCATTTTAAAATACTAGGGCAGGTCTAGGTAGCCTAAGGTTGAGGCCGCATGTGTCCAGTCTGCTGCGGACATCCCATGTCATAAAGCAGCAGAGAACCACAGTTCACACAGAGTTTTTTGGTCAGGATTTTGAGGCCGTATCTGCCTCAAAATCCTGACCAAAGAGACAACTTCCAATTGAAATCAATGGGAGCCGCTCAGGAGTGTTTCCTGGGAGCCGTTTCTTCTGGCTCCTGGCAAAAAGAAGCAAGTTGCTCATTCTTCAGGCCGAGTCGCCTCACAATTCAGCCTGAAGACACTCCCTCCTCCGGACTAGGCCCATTCATTGGGCCTAATCCGGAGCGGAGTGCGCGACTGGATGCCGGTGCAGTGCACCGGCCTTCATTCGCGGCTAGCCGGTTTTTGCACTGGAACCTGAGGCGGCCTCCGCCTCAGGTTCCGGTCCAAAAAACCTTGTCGGAACTTACCTTTAGACTAGCCAGTCCTAAGTGGCACCAGATTTATCAAAGTGTCCAAATATGTTTAATAAATCTTCTGTATTGTTAGGCTGTTTAGTCTGTATAATATTACACCACTTATTTAGTTTTAAAATTTTTGGCGCACAGTGTCGCAACGTAGGCCAAACCCATTTTCTGCTAACTCGTTCACCTTTTTACCAAGTTGTAAAAGTGTCTAAAACCCAAATGTTAGCCTGATACACATGTTCCTGGGTAACACAGGTCTATATGAGGATCATTTCACACCCAGCATTTTTTAGGAGAATGATACTGCTGCTTTTGATGTAGTTGTTTTGGTCCAAAGCCTTTTAAAGGGCTCTCCTATGTCAAACGTTATCTCCTTTCCACAGACAAAAACAGGTATGGTTAGGTTAGCTTTGTGAATAAAAAGGTAGTGTACATGAGAGACCATTTCTTCATTCATTTGAACAGGACTGAAGGAGATATAGTGTATAGTTTCATGAAAGTGGATGGAGTGGTGATCATCCATTAAAGGGATTCTACAATTAAAAAGCTTTTTTCTGTGGCTATCACGTCGGAATAGCCTTTAGAAAGGCTATTCGTCTCTTACCTTTAGATTGGATCTCCGCCGCGCCGTTCCTTAGTAATACCGTTTTTTAGCGGTATGTAAATTAGTTCTCTGGCAGCGATGGGGGCGGGCCCCAGCGCTGAAAATGCGATGAGGGCGTCCCCACCACTGCCCGAGAACAGGATCCTGCGCCGCCTCTATCTTCTGATCCTCCCCTTCTTTCTTCAGCAGCGTCACCTCTGTCGGCTCTTCCACTAGTAGAGCCGACTGCGCATGCGCGGCCATAGTTCCAAGGCCGCAATTGCGAGCATGCGCAGTAAGCTCGCATAGTTTTAAGGGGAACTGAGCATGCTCAGTATCCCATTGAGAACTGCCATTGTGGTGCTGGAGCCTGTGCAGTAGCGCTCCGGAGGGAGCAATACTGTGCATATGCCGGATTTGAACCAAATTCCGCCGGAAGAAGAGGACGATGAAGCTGGGGAAGAGCCAGGACCGGAGGGCGTTGCCGAAAGAAGAGGAAGGCGTGCCAGAAGATAACGTCGGACCATGCGTCACCACCCATTGTGCACGATCGGTATGATTTACATATATGTTTTTATGGTTTTATTTTAAAATGGGGGGGGGGGGTTTAAAATAATATTAGCGGTGCCTGAATAGCCTTTTTATTCACGCATATGTGGGGCTCATACAGCATAATTTTGCTGGTAGAGCCACTTTAAAGGGTTATTCCTATCTCAGACACAGGATATGGCATGAAAGTCTAATATACTAGAAAAAAGAAAGCATCTAGCACATAGGAAATAAAGAAAGAAATCTGTTTATTAGTTCAACTATGAAAAAGTCACACGTGACATGAAATATCGTAGAGACTGTTAGCCAAACATGGGCAGCATTGCCTATCTCCTCCCTGACAGATTTCACACTGGATCCTCCAGCTCTAAATCATGGTTTTATGGAATGAAAGGTAATCTTGTGCTGATGTACCTACATCTTACTTCACACACATGACTCACATAAAGATGACAAGAAAACCAACCGTTTGCTGTCAGTGAGATGTGTGAAGTGAAGCATACATTAGTGAGCTCCGAGCTAAAGGCTCAACTGACATATCACAATCCAAAAAAATATCTCTGTACGCAATCCAAAAAAACGCTAGCTCTCCTACAGTATTACTACACTGGACATATATGTACAGTCCTATGAAAAAGTTTGGGCACCCCTATTAATCTTAATCATTTTTAGTTCTAAATATTTTGGTATTTGCAACAGCCATTTCAGTTTGATATATCTAATAACTGATGGACACAGTAATATTTCAGGATTGAAATGAGGTTTATTGTACTAACAGAAAATGTGCAATATGCATTAAACCAAAATTTGACCGGTGCAAAAGTATGGGCACCTCAACAGAAAAGTGACATTAATATTTAGTAGATCCTCCTTTTGCAAAGATAACAGCCTCTAGTCGCTTCCTGTAGCTTTTAATCAGTTCCTGGATCCTGGATAAAGGTATTTTGGACAAACAATTCAAGTTCAGTTAAGTTAGATGGTCGCCGAGCATGGACAGCCCGCTTCCAATCATCCCACAGATGTTCAATGATATTCAGGTCTGGGGACTGGGATGGCCATTCCAGAACATTGTAATTGTTCCTCTGCATGAATGCCTGAGTTGATTTGGAGCAGTGTTTTGGATCATTGTCTTGCTGAAATATCCATCCCCGGCGTAACTTCAACTTCGTCACTGATTCTTGAACATTATTCTCAAGAATCTGCTGATACTGAGTGGAATCCATGCGACCCTCAACTTTAACAAGATTCCCGGTGCCGGCATTGGCCACACAGCCCCAAAGCATGATGGAACCTCCACCAAATTTTACAGTGGGTAGCAAGTGTTTTTCTTGGAATGCTGTTTCTTTTTGGACACCATGCATAACGCCTTTTTTTATAACCAAACAACTCAATCTTTGTTTCCAAAATGAAGTTGGCTTCTCCAAATGTGCTTTTGCATACCTCAGGCAACTCTATTTGTGGCGTACGTGCAGAAACGGCTTCTGTCTCATCACTCTCCCATACAGCTTCTCCTTGTGCAAAGTGCGCTGTATTGTTACCGATGCACAGTGACACCATCTGCAGCAAGATGATGCTGCAGCTCTTTGGAGGTGGTCTGTGGATTGTCCTTGACTGTTCTCACCATTCTTCTTCTCTGCCTTTCTGATATTTTTCTTGGCCTGCCACTTCTGGGCTTAACAAGAACTGTCCCTGTGGTCTTCCATTTCCTTACTATGTTCCTCACAGTGGAAACTGACAGGTTAAATCTCTGAGACAACGTTTTGTATCCTTCCCCTAAACAACTATGTTGAACAATCTTTGTTTTCAGATCATTTGAGAGCGGGCTGTCCATGTTCGGCGACCATCAAACTTAACTGAACTTGAATTGTTTTGTAGAAAGAAATGGTCCAAAATACCTTTATCCAGGATCCAGGAACTGATTAAAAGCTACAGGAAGCAACTAGAGGCTGTTATCTTTGCAAAAGGAGGATGTACTAAATATTAATGTTACTTTTCTGTTGAGGTGCCCATACTTTTGCACCGGTCAAATTTTGGTTTAATGCATATTGCGCATTTTCTGTTAGTACAATAAACCTCATTTCAATCCTGAAATATTACTGTGTCCATCAGTTATTAGATATATCAAACTGAAATGGCTGTTGCAAACACCAAAATATTTAGAACTAAAAATGATTAAGATTAATAGGGGTGCCCAAACTTTTTCATAGGACTGTATGTAGCTTACACTGGGTTCATATCAGCACTTGTACTATGTTTGGGGATACCGTGCTAGTAGCGAAAACTCGAGCAGAAACCACATGGACCCCATTATTGTCTATGGGGTCTGCAGGTTTCCTAAGGTAACCGCTTTTTTATGTGGATTGGGTCTCCAAGCTGCCCCTCTGAACGGAAACCCAAAAAGAGTTACATTAAATAATATATATGAAAAAAGCCATTAATAAATCACTAGATCTCTAAACAGCCTAAACCCAATCTAATAAAAATACGTGAGATCTCAAGTTTAACTATTAGGAGATCTCGTGCCTAAAATTAGTATCCAGAACACTTCTCAAACGAGAAGCATTCTTCTCTAATCTCTACCCCTTTTATGGAGAAACGCCTTTTCTTTAGCATATACTTGCATAGAATATATTGATCCACCATGGATTCCAAAAATATATTTGGCTATGCAAGTTTTATACTTATGGCATATACATCTTATATATTGCGCATTGTTACAATTAATGTAACTTTTTAGGTAAAGTAACCCCTCTGGTTGCTGATGTCATCATATTGGTCTTTTGCCAATATTGGTTTATGTCATATATTGTATTAGGATGTGATATGTTTGTGAAAACCAAATTATAATTTTTGTTATTGATATTTATGTAGCTTGTATAGCGCCAACATATCCCACCGCGCTTTTACAGACATTATCAGTCACTGTCCCATATAGGGCTCACAATCTACATTCCCTAACATTATGTCTTTGGAACGAACCCGAGACTTACATGATCATTTTTTCTGGTTGCCAAAGAAATAACGTGAATACATTCATTCACTCTCTATGTTTTTAAAATGGCCGTGATGACCATTAAAGAACATCCATCTCATGGCCGGTTTTCACCTTTCACCATAAGGCCGTCTGCAGGTTTCTCCTCTGGAACCTTCACTTACTTCATTAACAGGCCTCTCGGCCCTGTCCCATGTGTATGGAGTGGATGGTAAATTGGGGTTGTAGAAACAGCGTAGCAACGTGAGCCATGCTATATCTGTAGCTGCCAAATTACCGAAAGTATATCTTGCTATTTTGTGTTTAAACTTCTGTGGGAGCAATGGAAGCAGCAGTACAGCCTGCTCAGCTATTTCCATAACTTCCAGTTTGGTGGTTGACACATGCAACCGACTAAGAAAGGAGTGACCTTTTATAGTCTCAAAGATTTGAAATCTCAATGAAAAGCATGTTGTTTACTCAGGATACAAGTGTGAAAGATGATAGGAGTCTGCTGCCTCTTAACTGTACAAGACACACTTAACACCTTTGAGGGTAGCTGCTAAAAAAAGCCTAAGAATCCCCTGCAACGTGAAGATATTGCTGTAGTCTTTACCATGGATTTCAGGCCTCACACAAAGGGTGAAATAGTTGACATGCTGCAGATATTAAAATCCCTGGCTTATCCTGGGATTAGGTCATCAGCATCAATTATGCATGTTTCTCAAACAACTTTGTGTAATGGGAGGAGGTGGGAAAAAAAAAACCATACTCGCCTGTCCCCAGGGCTCCAGAGTCCGCTGCACCTGACCACTAAGGCCAATGAGCAGCCTAAGGAAACGGACCCACAACGTCACAATGCCGCAGGGACTTCCCCGGCAAGAAAACAGTGCAGCAGCAGGACCAAACAGGGCTGTAAGGCACCAAGGACAGCTGAGAAGGGGTTTTTTCACCTTCCACGGCCAGTTATAACAAAAAAAATAAAAATCCTGGACAACCTCTTTAAATAGGGATTACTGAATTAGGGGAAAAGTCTATTAGGGGTTTATTTACCTTTAGTGTAAACAGGTATTTAAGTTGTAAAGCAGTTACACTTCGTGATCTTGGTCACTGGGATGCTTAGTTACTGCTGTATGTGGGGTCGGACAGAGAACTCTGTATTATGCCTTATTTTCTGAAAATGCTCTTCCGAAGCTCTTTACTGGCATTAGGATACTGTACATGACTCCCTTATCTTCGGTATGTCATGTTGAACCATTGCCAGCTCCACACCTGCTCCTCACAATAGACCTTGCTCTACTTCCTTCTAGTTAATGTTATCTTTTGTCACATGAGAAATTCAGTACAAATACAATGAAATATAACACTCCTATATCTTTTTATTACAGCATCTTACATACATACACAGATAGCACTTCAAATAATAATGATTTATAACTTTGCATTTTGTCAACACTTTCTCATATGGGGGATCACAATTTACATTACTTATCAGTATGTCTTTGGAGTGTGGGTGGAAACCCGCTTAAGCACGTCCATGGCTGGATTTGAACCCAAGACACCTACATTTCATGTGGCAGTGGAACCTTTGTGACCTCCTCAGGGTCCTGTGCCTGGTAGCGACAGCTACTGCTGCTTCTCCTCATATACCCTGTAGATCAGGTACTTTCTGGGCCAACCCTGGTCTTCTGAACAACATCAAAACAGTAGAAATGTGATATTTCCAAAGCTCACGGCATCATAATTCAGTATGATACTGTCAATTAAATTCAGGGGACCACAATCTACCGACACCCCAACCATGCAAAAAATGAACTTTGATTGTAGGGTGACTGTATTGTTGATATAGAAGTATGGAATGTTGGTTTTACACACAGTATCAATTCTGGGGGTCTGAGCCTTAGGACAATGGCCAGTATGTTAGACAGGAGGGGTGCAATAGTGCATAATACATTAAAGGGGTTGTCCCATAACAAGGATCCTATCTATACTGCTAGTTTATGTGGATATAAGACTTCTCCTAAATACATTGCTTTATCAAAACTGCTTTGCTTGGCCGCTATCTTAATTTATTCACTTCATTGTTGACACTAGCCCTTGGGATTATCTGCTCATTTGTCAAGTGACATAGCTGCCTGCTCTCGGGGGGGGGGGGGGGGGGGGGGGAGGGGCTGACAAGCAACGGAGCTCCTCATATAGAGGAGGGTGAAGGTGAGAGCTCCAGAATTGCTGTGCTGTCTATCTTCAGCTTTTCCACTTATCAGCCGGTTTAATTGAATTTGGCTGATAAGGACTGAGATAAGGAGTCAATTACCTCTTGATGTAATGCAAGCTGACTCAAATCAAGCTCTGCTACATTAGTTTCCACATCAGTATCATACTGTGGATCATAGCAGATAGCAGAGCAAGTGAAACCCCGCCCACCAATGTGCAAGAAATCCAGGGAAGTTAAGAGAGTACAGAGCCTTCAGGCTGCAGAACAAGAGTTATGGGAATACCCCTTTAATTAATAATTTGGGAGAGTAGTATGATAGGATGGAGTCCACCTACAACTCCTTCAGACAAGTTCTGGGTTTAGACTAACTTGGGCTAAGACCACATAGGACAGCTTTGTGGCAAGAACCTCTCTAGATTAGCTGGTTTTCTCTACTGCTTTCAGCTTTGAGTCCCAGGTTGTTGTTTTTTTTTTGTTTTGTTTTTTTAGGAGGGGGGGTCTATGGCCAGCCACAATGTCAATGTATAGAATCTCCTATAAAATAGTGCAAAAAAAAAAAAAAAAGAGAAAAAAGAAAAGATCTAAATCCCTCCTTTCTCTAGAATGCATACAAAAGTAGAGAATTACTGTGAAACACATACACATTAGGTATCCCTGTGTCTGAAAGTGCCCGGTCTACTGAATATAGGGGATCTGCAGTGCTCCTGTTCCATCGGGAAGGGGTTAATAGGAGCACTGCAGATACCCTATATTCAGCCAGGCTGAATTCCAAGTGGGGGAAGAAAAAACAGGGAAGGGGCAGACAGACAACTAAAACACCCCCTCCCCTTTCCCAGCACCCAGCAACTACTGCACCCAAAAACTCCGACTATTTTAATTTTTGAAATTTTCCAGCAGCTGCTGCATTTCCCCCCCTAGGCTTATACTCGAGTCAGTAAGTTTTCCCAGTTTTTTGTGGTAAAATTAGGGGCCTCGGCTTATATTCGGGTCGGCTTATACTCGAGTATATACGGTATTCCTGTTTTGTAAGAAAGTTGCACAAATGCGTTTTTTTCTCCAATTCCACCTCATTCTGAATTTTTTGCAACTTTCCAATAAATCATACAGAATATTAAATGGTACCATTACAAAGAACAATTTGTCCCACAAACATTAAGCTTTAATATAGCTCTGTGAATAGAAAAATAAAAAGTTATGGGGTTTGGAAAGGAGTCAAAAACGAAAATCCAAAAATGCCTGCAGCTGGAAGGGGTTAAATCCCATACTGTGTTAACTTGGTTAATCAGAGCGCAGATGGGAATACATTTATGCAGTCTGCAGTCAGATGGGTTGACTCTCAGGGTGCACTTCTGTTGTGCATTATGTGCATCACTCCAGCTGAAGAGAAGCACTACAGACTATTATACTTGCCGCACAGTAGACGTATTCATGAGGCACTGAATGTACCACAGTACTATGGCCAATAGCTCTGTTATCTTGAGCTTTCTTTATAGTATACATTAGTTTCTGCTTATAGTTGTGTTAATATACACTCCGTATCTGTGAGTATTGTATTGTAAATAGTTTTACAAATATAACATAGAATTGAAATAAAAAAATGGGAAGCAAAAATCATTCTCTTCTTGACCAGCCCGCTTAAGTTCACATGGGGTATTTTGGTCAGGATTTTGAGGCCGTAGCCTCGCAGCTACCCGTATTTTGGTCCGGAACCTGAGCCGGCCTCTGCCTCAGGTTCCGACCATAAAACTCCATGTGAACTTACCCTGAGGATGGGGCCCACACAGTGATTTACAGTGCTTGCAAAGTGGATGGGATTCATGCGAATCCCATGCCCACTGTGTGCAAAAAATCACAGCACGGACAGGCTGCAACTTCCAAAACCGTGGCGGTTTTGAAAATCGCAGCATGCCAATTACATCTACAGAAACGCCGGTGGCTTTTCCGTAGATAAATTGTAACAAAGTCTGCAGAGGAAAACTCAGTGAACGTTCTGTTCAAAGCGCTGCGGGAAGAACCGTGATGCGTTCACGCCACGGTTGTTCCCGCATCACTTTGGTGCAGCATTTCTAAGAGTTCATCCTTGTGTCTGCAGCCCATTCATTTAAAGAGATCCTTTCATGTCCTCCTACACATGTGGGTTTATATACCGATAGAAAGCCGACAGTACGTTGTATTCAGAGCACTGTTGGCTTTTCCTTTATGTGCCCCCGGGATGGAGATATCGGTGCCGTTAGTTTTGGCACTGATCTCTCCCTACTGTCAGAAGGGCATTCCTGATAGACTAGCTGAGCTGTGAGGAACGCCTTCCAAGTACAAGTCTATATATGAATACTGTCAGGAGGTTTGTTCCTCACAACCCAGTTAGAGAGCCTTCACACGGAGTAAACGCACGTGCATTTTTGCAAAATACACGTGTAAAAATAAGACTCCCATTGACTTCAATGACATTTTATAGGCGTATTTTTACATGTGTATTTTGCAAAAATACACGCGCGTTTACTCTGTGTGAAGGCTCCCTTAAACTGTCAGGAATGCCCTTCTGTATAGATGCCGATGCCGATGCCTGGCAGAGTAAATTCAGAGCCAGAAGATGCCGTGGGGAAGCTGCACGGAGAAGACTTCTAAAGGTAGGAGAAGAACCAGTGTTGATTGGCCGACTGTATAGCATTCGGCCAATCAATGCTGATTCTGCATCGAACTTTTACATTCGAACAGCGAGTGGTACTCGATCGAGTACAAGTATTTCAAATACTGTAGTATTCGATCGAATACCTACTCGATCGAGTACTACCCGCTCATCTCTAATCGTAATACTTCACGACTGTCTTTTATAAATCCGGTTGTTCTTGGGACTAAAGGTTGTAATATTCTGTCCAACCAGATTCCCATTCTCTCATTGAGACAATTACGGCCAGATATAATTGGGCGTAATGGGATGGGTTTTACCTGTTTGTGTACTTTTGGAAGTCCATATAATGTAGGGGTCGTAGGTGTTGGATTACACAGGTATTCTCCTTCAGCTTTGTTAAAGATTCCCAGAGCTTCACCTTCTTCTACCACTGTTTTTAATTCCAAACTAAATTTAAGTGTGGGATCATGTGTAAGTTTTAAATATGTATCGGTATCTGCCAATATGGTAATGAACAGGTGAATGATATTAAACAATGAAGGAGTTCTCCGAAGTAACGAGAGTAAGTTAGGAAGTTGGATATTTATTTGAGCTCATCATGATTCTCAGACACAGGTCTTGCTATGAACAAGGGTCCGTAGGGACCCGAAACGCGTCAGCCATTGCGTTTTTAATTGCACGTTTTTTGCCTCCTATTTGTTATGGATCACTTTTGCTTTTGTTTTTATTGGATTTGCTGTCTATGGCTATTTTAATCTTTTTTGGATGAATTAAAAGTTATGTATTAACTAAACCTCCAAGTGATGCGGATCCTTCTATCTGGTATATGAATAAAATAACTAAATACGGAATAGAAAAATATAATAGAAAAATGGCCTTCACTGTTCCCTAAACTCTGGTTCCAACACTGCCCGAATCCCTTAGTTTCTTGTGGCTTGACACACACAAGAAATGCTTGAAGATGTCAGGTTGTCACTCGCTGAGGAAGGTCATTGTTAGGATTGAGCCACATCTGCACATGGGTTTCCTTTCAGGGGGTACGCTTGGGGGCCCCCAAACAGAAACTTATTCCGCACAAAAAAGTGGTTACCTTAGAAACCCGCGGACACCATAGACTATAAACAGAAACAGAAACCCCAAGCCTTACAGCCAGTGAGTGGCTGAGTGTGGGCATCTCCAAGTAGCCGTGACCTGGGCAGCGTCAGACCCAGATTGGTGAGATATAAGTAAGATTTATCAGCTGGTGTGATAATCCTTTCTTTTACCCAGAAAACCCCTTCAAATTACATCAATGATGTCAGTCATGTGTGCTAGTGGATCTTGTACAGTCCTATGAAAAAGTTTGGTCACCCCTATTAATCTTAATCATTTTTAGTTCTAAATATTTTGGTGTTTGCAGCAGCCATTTCAGTTTGATATATCTAATAACTGATGGACACAGTAATATTTCAGGATTGAAATTAGGTTTATTGTACTAACAGAAAATGCGCAATATGCATTAAACCAAAATTTGACCGGTGCAAAAATATGGGCACCTCAACAGAAAAGTGACATTAATATTTAGTACATCCTCCTTTTGCAAAGATAACAGCCTCTAGTCGCTTCCTGTAGCTTTTAATCAGTTCCTGGATCCTGGATGAAGGTATTTTGGACCATTTCTTTCTACAAAACAATTCAAGTTCAGTTAAGTTTGATGGTCGCCGAACATGGACAGCCCGCTCTCAAATGATCTGAAAACAAAGATTGTTCAACATAGTTGTTCAGGGGAAGGATACAAAACGTTGTCTCAGAGATTTAACCTGTCAGTTTCCACTGTGAGGACCATAGTAAGGAAATGGAAGACCACAGGGACAGTTCTTGTTAAGCCCAGAAGTGGCAGGCCAAGAAAAATATCAGAAAGGCAGAGAAGAAGAATGGTGAGAACAGTCAAGGACAATCCACAGACCACCTCCAAAGAGCTGCAGCATCATCTTGCTGCAGATGGTGTCACTGTGCATCGGTAACAATACAGCGCACTTTGCACAAGGAGAAGCTGTATGGGAGAGTGATGAGAAAGAAGCCGTTTCTGCACGTACACCACAAATAGAGTTGCCTGAGGTATGCAAAAGCACATTTGGAGAAGCCAACTTCATTTTGGAAACAAAGATTGAGTTGTTTGGTTATAAAAAAAAAAGGCGTTATGCATGGCGTCCAAAAAGAAACAGCATTCCAAGAAAAACACTTGCTACCCACTGTAAAATTTGGTGGAAGTTCCATCATGCTTTGGGGCTGTGTAGCCAATGCCGGCATCGGGAATCTTGTTAAAGTTGAGGGTCGCATGGATTCCACTCAGTATCAGCAGATTCTTGAGAATAATGTTCAAGAATCAGTGACAAAGTTGAAGTTACGCCGGGGATGGATATTTCAGCAAGACAATGATCCAAAACACCGCTCCAAATCCTCAGGCATTCATGCAGAGGAACAATTACAATGTTCTGGAATGGCCATCCCAGTCCCCAGACCTGAATATCATTGAACATCTGTGGGATGATTTGAAGCGGGCTGTCCATGCTCGGCGACCATCTAACTTAACTGAACTTGAATTGTTTGTCCAAAATACCTTTATCCAGGATCCAGGAACTGATTAAAAGCTACAGGAAGCGACTAGAGGCTGTTATCTTTGCAAAAGGAGGATCTACTAAATATTAATGTCACTTTTCTGTTGAGGTGCCCATACTTTTGCACCGGTCAAATTTTGGTTTAATGCATATTGCACATTTTCTGTTAGTACAATAAACCTCATTTCAATCCTGAAATATTACTGTGTCCATCAGTTATTAGATATATCAAACTGAAATGACTGTTGCAAATACCAAAATATTTAGAACTAAAAATGATTAAGATTAATAGGGGTGCCCAAACTGTTTCATAGGACTGTATACTGGATACCTTCCTCCAACTTAAGTGGTCTTGTATCAAAGATATCGAATCACTAAACATCCACTAGAGGGCAGCTGTGCTATTGTAGAAGATTTTGTAGCTGTAACATTATTTTATACCTGCAGGTGGAGATCTGCTTTCAATAATCTGAGAGATTCAAGTCTTCTTGCTACATGCAAATAAAAAGCATACACGTAGATTTACTTGTTAAACAGGACTTAAAGGTATATTTTAGTTATTTCATGTACACAAAGATACTGTATGTAATGTCTGCAGGAAAACTAAGCAGAATTTTCATCTGTATAATCACTGCAGAAAAAAACACCCTTGGGTTAAAGTCCCATGTATCAAGTCGCAGCCAAAAAGCGCTGCAGAAAAACCGCAGCAGAAACTCATTTTGATTTTTCCCGCAGACTTTTTCTCTGTGCACATTCTGCTTCCATTATACCTGCTTCTGTTGGTATATTTGACATGCTGCGACTTGCAAGCGTTTTTCAATTGGCAGCATTTCCACTACGGATAATTTTCTATAATGTGTGGATAGGATTAGCCAGAATCCCATTCACTTTGCCATTAATGTAAAAATGCTGTGGTTTACGCAGAGTTTACAATACGGCCTCAGGCTAACACCCCACATAGCGAACCACAGCCAAAAACCGCTGTGGAAAATACAGCAGCTGAAACGCACCAAGTTTTTTCCCCCCGCACCTTTGTTCACAGGAAAACTCTATGGACTTTCTGCTTCTGTTATACCTATACGGAACACGCCAGCGTTCTGTAGGTATAATTGACATTCTGTGATTTATAAAAAAAAAAAAAAAAAGCTAATGTTTTTAAACCTAGTTTTTTTTTTTCTGCAATGTGTGGATGAGATTAGCCAGAATCTCATAAACTTTGCAGGTACTGTAAAATGCAGCGTTTTTTTTTTTGCCACAGAGTTTCCACCGTGGTCTTTAGCTGAGGCCCCATGTTGCGGAAAGGCTCAGATCCACGTACTGGGCTACAGTGAAAAAGCTGGCATTTTCCCTATAGGTGTAACTGAAGCGCTGCTTCACATTAGCTGCGCTTTAAGGCAGTGGACGAAGCTCGGCCAAACAGGTACGCGCAGGCCATAGCAATCGTACAGGCCACAGCAATAGACATCAGTGCTTTTAGACTCTGCACTGGAAAAAAGGTAAGCTAAAAGCTCCCACAACTGACTAACACAGGCAGGTGGCATAGGCCATAGCAATAGACATTAGTGCTTTTAGACTCTGCACTGACATAAAGGGAAAGCTGAAGTTCCCACGCAATTTCCATGCTTGCGACTGTAAGGGTGCATGCACACTACGTAACGCCGGGCGTGTATGAGAGCCGTACACGCCGGCATTACAGCAGGGCTGCCGAACACTTCCCATTCATTTCAATGGGAGCTCTCGTAAACGCCGCTGTTACGAGCGCTCCCATTGAAGTGAATGGGAAGTGTTCGGCAGTCTGCCGTAATGCCGGCGTGTACGGCTCTCATACACGCCCGGCGTTACTCAGTGTGCATGCACCCTAACACAGGCAGGTGGCACAGGCCATAGCAATAGACACCAGTGTCTTTAGACTATGCACTGAGCATAAAAGGAAAGCTGAAAGCTCCCACACACTTTCCATGCCTGCGACTGTAAAACAGACAGGAACACATAATAGATATTCCACGCTGTACTGCGGCACAGATAAGTGTGCACGGGCGCCGACAACACAAAGGCAGTTGACAGAGTGTCCATAACAATAAATATCAGTGCTTTTAGTTTGCACTAAATACAGAGGAAAGCTGGAGAGGACACAGCTTACCTTACTGGGCAGTGAATGAGCTGTAACACAGCTGAACCATCAGACACCCTGCAGAGCAGGAAAGACAAAACCTAAATCTTTCTCTCAGGAGGAAATAAGAAAGAGAAAGAAGAAGGGTTAACAGACACCTTCTTCCAACCCCTACAGGAGGCCACAGGGCCTGTACCACCTGTCCGATCACACAGAACAGAAAAAAAAACACGCAGGGGGAGGTTCTTTTGCCCTCCTTTAGGGCAAGCCATGTTAATTAATTGGCTAATTAAAATTCCTCCTGTCCTACCAGTACACAGGGGCAGAAAACACCCCATATTGTGCCGCTGGAAGGACGACAGGGAACAGCTTCAAATACATGTTTGCAGATTTGTAATGGAGTTTCAGCAACTGCCTCATTATGCGTTTATCTACACGAACCTGTCTGTTCTCTGAATCAGACAGAAATCTTTGCACAGTGCGATAAAGATTAAATTTATGCGAAATATCTATTGTTTTCATAGCTTGTCCATCGCACTATTTGACATTTTTCGGCAGCAGGGAGATCTTTATCTTTTCCATGTTGCTTGAAACCTGCGGCCTGCTTAATAATGTGGGACATCCTACTTAGGCTTAAGGCCCCATGTTGCAGAAAAGCTGCTTTTTTTTGTTGTTGTAGATTTTGCTGTGGTTTTTTGAGCCAAAGCCAAGAGTGACTTCAAGAGGAATGGAAAATATATAGGAAGCTCTTATACTTCTCCCTTTCACTCCTGACTATCTCAAAACACAGCAAAAATGGCAACAAAGGAAGCTTTTACACAATGTGGAACCTTAGCTTTAGGCTAAAACCCACATTGCGGAAATGCATTTTTTTTGTTGTTGAAGATTTTGCTTTGTTTTTTTGAGCCAAAGTCAGGAGTGGATTTAGAACAGAATGGAAATGTCTAAGCACTTTCTTTATATTTTCACACCACTTCTGACTGTCTCAAAAAAATCTGCAACAACATGGCTAAGACCCCACGTAGTACATTGCAATTTTTCCCGATTATACTTGTAGGGAAACCGTCAGCATTGCCAGAGGTATAATTGACATGTTGCAGTTTGGAAAACAGTAATGATTTTGTAAGTTGCAGCATTTCTGCTGCGTGTCTATTTTTTTCTGCAATATGTTTCTGTATTTTTCTAGTGAATCCCATCCGCTTTTCAGTGACTGTAAAATGCTGAGGTTTTTTCTGCAGCGTTTCCGCTGTGACCAAACTGTGGCGTTTGCGACAAGTGGGGCCCCTTGGCCTTAAGTAGGTTTCCTTTAATAGGGCTCACCTGGCATACTAATTGCACTGGTGCTTGAGATTGATTTCAGTGATCCAAAGAGACCTGAGACAATACCATCCATGTGTTTAGTTGAAAAATAAAAAAATTTAATCTTTATGCATAATAATTTGGAACGCGGTATAGTAAAGCAGTGAGCAGGGAAAAAACAGTCCGTTACAGTAGGTTAAATGGTTGTCCAAGATTATCCTTAGGATAGTATCATCATCAGTATCCTTGAGTCTGGCACCCCCACGGATCAGCTGATTTCTACACAGTGTAGAGCACCAGAAGTAGATGAGTCAGTACATGCTGGGATACAGCTATTCAGCTTCCATTCAGGATAGGTGTTGTAGAGCTGCATATCTGATATCGATAGGCCATCAATATTGTAGTCTTGGACAAACCCTTTAACCTTTGTGAATTGCAATAAGTCCAAATCCTTTCTTCTTTCAGGCTGACAACTGCACATCTTTATAGATGTTGAGCTAGTGGGTATTTGCCTAGCAGACTGCCAAGAACTATAGTTGTTTTACTGCCGCTGAGCGGTAAGTACGATCTCCTCTATACCTTACTAGTGTGATATTGGTGTTACTATGCATAATATTACTATAATAATAATATTTGTGTCTACCATTTCTATATAATGTACTGGTCAGGCAATTTGGAGTGAATTTTGCTACAACTTTCCTTGCCCTTAGGGTCTGAGTTTTTTGCCAGTGGATTTTGATGCGGAATCCGCCTATAAAAACGCCTCCCATTTATTTCAATGTCCTGTTATTCTATAATAATGGAAAAACGGACAGCAATGGAATTTTAAGTGACTGTATATGTCCTTTGTCAGTCTGCTGGCTGTGTTTTTAATGACTAGCACACTGACCCATTCTTTTCGTATGGCACCATACATATGACCTAGGGGTAAAAGTCAGGATAGGTCAAATTCATGCCCGCTTTGCAGTCCAGGATCATTCATTGAAATGTATGGTTCTGTAGGGTGCACAGATGGCACATGGATATCATCCATGTGTCACCTTTTCACAGACCTATGTACCTGACATGCATGCATATGTAGCTTTAGACTTCACTCTATGGTGTCAGGTTCCACTTAAAGGGGTATTCCCATAACCCTTGTTCACCAACCTGCAGGCTCTGTGCTCTGTTCACTTCCTGGTTTTCTAGGCACATTGGTGGGTGGGGTTTCACTTGCTCTGCCATCTGCTATGTTTGCAGTTAGTAATGAGGGATTGGTTGTAAATGAATTAGCACGGTATGAAGCTGATGTAGAGGCTGATGTAGCAGAGCTGGATTTGAGTCAGCTTGCATTACATACAGAGGTACAGGACTCTCCCTATCTCAGCCGTTATCAGCCAAATTCAATTAAACTGGCTGATAAGTGGAAGAGCTGAAGATAGACAGCTCAGAAATACCCAGAGCATTCACTTCCCCCCTCCCCTATCTGAGTAGCTCCGTTACTTGTCAGACATAAGCAGCACTCAGCCCCTCCCTCCCCCCTGAGAGCAGGCAGCTACTTCACTTGGGAAATTAGCAGATAAGCCCAGTGGCCATAGAAACTGAGTGTAAACAATGAAGTGAATAAATTAAGATAGTGGCCAAACAAAGCAGTTTTGATAAAGCAATGTATTTAGGAAAAGTCTTATATCCACATAAACTAGCATTATAGATAGGTTCCTTGTTATGGGACAACCCCTTTAAGGGTAAAGTGGAATTACTTGATCTTTAATAATGCATTGACAGGTCTTTAATTATCACAAAGTACACAATATTCCATATTCTTCCATTGCCAACCAGTCCTAACACAATGCGCACAATAATGTGCGGACATGCAGAGTTGACTTAGCAGTTATGAGAATGCTTGCTTGTAAAGAATGGCTCATTGAACTTCCATAAATGTCTGAAAAATGAGATGAAAGAAATGTAAACAGTGTTAAATTATATGAAACGTTTAGTTGTGGATGCAGTATACAATAACCTCTAGGAATGTGGCGTGCAAAAAAATAAAAGTATCATTTGGAAGAGACATAACATTTTTCGGTAGAACTAGAGCAGGCATGACTTATTCCCTTCTTTACACCACTATTGTGCAGATTTCTTTCTTTTTTTCTTACTCATTCCCTTTGGCCTGTATTTGTATATCCTTTGTATGTTTTGCTGCTTTGTATTTTTGTTTCTCTTTATAAACTTTTTAAACGGGAACCCAAATTGGTGGCTTTTTTATTTAGTGTCATTTTGTACATTCAATTTAATTGGCATTGTCTTTAGAGAAGACTGTGGGAAAAGCTGCATAAAGTGACAGGCCTTGAGCATACTGAATTTTGTATTGAAAGCCGTTGACCCCCCCCCAAACCAAAACACACTGGTGGGAATTCATCATTCCATTTATGCTAGTTTGCTGGTGTAGAGGGATGATTTTGTGGCACAAGGATCCGCACTTTGCCTACCACATTGTGCAAATGTGGCTAGGGTTGGTGAGACCTCAGACCAAGAGATTTACTATAACTCATGCTAGTTTTCTGGTGTGAGTTATAATAGAAATATATGCCAGTTCCTGAATGGTGTTGATTTCCATTCTGATACAGGGACCTCTGACTGATTTATGAGGGGTAGAAGGGCACTCCTGACAGTCTAACTGGGAATGCCCCACCGGACAGTACTGTCTTTAGCGCTATACTGTCAGAGGGGGAGTTCCTTACCGACCAGTCATGAGCGGTGAGGAAGGCCCCCCCCCCAAAGTACTCATCCATAGACTAGTATTGTGGGGGGTAGGGGTCATCGCTGGGTGGTAAGGAACGTCCCCTCCGACACAGTATAGCACTATGGACAGTAGTGTCAGGAGAGGCGTTCCCACCTAGGCTGTCAGGAATGCCCTTCTGATAGTGAAGAGCTATCGGTAATTGCACCGATATGTCTTCCCTCAGGACACATAATGGGAAAGCCGACAGTGCACTGAATTGCACCGCATGTGCCCGAGAACATGAATAGTCCTCTTTAAGTGGACTCGAACACTCAACCAACAACAGTTTATTTTTTTTAAACTGTAATTTTTATAAAATTTTTCAAAGATAACAACGTACAACATCAAAATAAGAAAAAGACGTTGACATGACATGCGGCGCAATGAACATAAAATTCACCAGATAATCATACAAAACAAAAAACCAGGGAAGGGGACAGACAAAAACAGACACAAGACACAACATAAAGAAAGGGAGAGTGGGAACCAACAACGGTTTCTTATAGCTTCCCCATATCCATACACTGATGAGGTGACAAAGCTGCTACCACTCTTTTCCAGTCGAGCAGAAGCTCATCCACTCCAGATAAAAAGAATCTAGTGATTAAAATCCGACTGGCTGATCTTTATCTCCCAGTTCAGTTACTATGGGAGTAGAGTGAGGAAGACTCCATACATAGATGGCACTCCCTCCATCTGGAGAAAAAAAGGTTTAATCTTAAGAGCCGACAAGGCTTCTTCACTGTAAGGACTGTGAATCTGTGGAATAGCCTACCCCAGGAGCTGGTCACAGCTGACATCTTCAAAAAGGATTAGCTGCCTCTTTAGAGCAAAATAGCATTGATGGTTATGGGAAAGTATAGAATGTCATGCCCTTTCCCATTCCCATCCAACCGCACTATGTAACGTCAGCTTACAAATGTAATTTTCCCAGTAAACCTCATATGTTCCCATTGTATATTTTGTAGCTATAAAAGTAAGTATAGTAATAAAAATAAGTATAATAGACTATTCCAGCTACCACGTACCAGCTTTCCTATATCAGGCTTTCCTAAGATTCTGAACAATAAGATAAAAGAGGACAACTCTTAGATTTACTTAGTATGATTTTTCCAGTCTTGTGACGGTGTGTATAATACACATGGAACACGCTGTTCATAGTACACCACGCCATACAAATTGTTTTAAAATCAATGACAGCATGTTCTGACAAAGGAAGGATTTTGCTTTTCCTTTTCCTTCCTTAACACTTTTGTGGATGTGACCATTTGTGAAAATGAAACAAAGAAATAGAAAGATCCAAACTATTTATGTCACATCTGCTTTCTTGGGAAAAAACAGACAACAATCACTAAAGCTATGTTCCCATGCGGATTGAAATGTGTGCATGGATTTAAAGACCTGTCGCCAAATAATAAACATTAAATGACATACATCATTTGATTGCCGCTTACACAGTAAGTAAGCAGCCATTTTCTTGTGGCCTGTGGTCATGCGCAGTCGGCTCTGCCCGAGGCCTAGAAGTTTGACCCCCCGCGACGGAAGAGGACGCAAGAAGAGGCCGTTAAAGAAGAAGATGGAGGCGGAGCTGGACAGTTCTCTCGCAGCATTGGGGACGCCCACAGTGCTGTTTGAGCTCAGGGGCCCGCCCCCGGTGCTGCAAGATAACTCATTTGCATACTGATGAAAACTGGGATTTCTACTGAACGGCGCCAAGGAGAAGACATCTAAAGGTAGGAGAATAGCCTTTAAGACTAAATCCCTTTAAGACTAAACCTTAGATGTCAGTAAATCTCCCCCATGACATAATATTCATTATTTTGATTCCTTATTATGTAACAGACATGCTGTGGTTTTATGTTGTTATTTAATAATGATATAATGTTCAAAAAAAAATCTGCAGATGTCACGGAATGCTGCAGATTGCTAGCTCTGCTAGAACGTTATGACATCATGCACCTTATATAAGGGGCCCGCACAGATATTCCCTTGAGGGTTACAGTTGTTGATGCAGTAGAGAAGTTGCAGTGTTGCTGAACAGTATATAGGTATCAGTCAGTATGGAGAATATGGAGGAGTTTCCTGACCAAAAATGGAGGCTCATGGTCAAGAATGTTCAAAAAATTCAAGTAATAGGACTGTGTTATGGTCAGCAGGGTTTATTAAAAAAAAAAAAAACTTAAATGAAAACCCTACGGAGCCCTCTGGGCCATTACTGCAACCAACCTGGTGTGAATACAGACTAACAGTTACTAACAGTCACTGCCAGCTAAATTAAATGACCAGGTGCGCTCTGTTAATATTCACAGAGCTCTGTGCAGTCAAAGCAGCCCCACAAATAAATAAACTGGCTAGCCTGAACTCCAGGACAAGCCAGAGACCAAGTAAACCCTGTGTGTGGTAGTTCCACCCAACCACCCAGGCAACTATTGCCAAGCCCACTCCCAGTCACCCTGTCTGGGAAGTTTTGCTAGCTGACCCTACTGAGTTACACCACACATACAAGGCAGCATGCTGCCTGACTAACAGTGGAAATGCTAGCTCAGGGGTCATTTGCTAACTAGGGCAATTTCTAATATTTCAGGCAGGAACCCAAGCACACACAACACACATCATTTCAGGGTTTGGAATTTGATCATAGAGCACCGGGCGTCCAGACCAGCCCCCTTATATAGGCAAGGGGCGGTCACCAGCAGATAGCCCAGCTGCCCAATCCGAGCGTCTATTGGTCGACTCCTAAGTCGATCACCCAGCCGACCACGCCCGGCTGCTGCAAGGCAGGTTAACCCTTGCAACCCTGGACTGTGCATA
This sequence comes from Leptodactylus fuscus, assembly GCF_031893055.1. Taxonomy (NCBI): domain Eukaryota; kingdom Metazoa; phylum Chordata; class Amphibia; order Anura; family Leptodactylidae; genus Leptodactylus; species Leptodactylus fuscus. The sequence goes on along the minus strand of NC_134274.1, from coordinate 67,783,556 downwards.
GGAACAGGCGGCGACGCCCATGTCATGGCCGCAGTTACTGCACAATCCTAACAGACTGGCACAGCAGCGCCAACCTCTGTATAGTGGTGGTTCTGGGTAATTGCAGCGTCATTCATTTTACTTGAATAGGAGCGGTGCAACATCCTGGCACCCAGAAGCTGCTAGTACAGCTGATCTGTGTGGGGTTCGGGTGTCGATCCCTGACAGATTATATACTGATATACCAATTAGTTGTCCTGTGGACAGGTTATCAGTATAAAAGAATCAATTTGGGGTCAGAAAACCCTTTAATTCATATGATGTTTATTAGGTTAGGAGTCTGTGTAGTGCGTGGCTATTGTCTTTGATTCACTATGTAGTGTAATGGAGTTAGTCACAGTGTGTAGGTCGTGTACTATCTGGTCCTTGTATAGAGATATTGTTGGTCTATACATGATGTGTATTGTTTGGTAATTGTCTGTATAGTGGTAATAATTCTCCCCAATATAGCGATACACACACAACGGTTTCATAACTATATACATCTTTACAATTTTTTTTGTATTTCTGATCTTTTGAGACTATACGAAGGGGTACCCAAAAGTTTCCAGAAAAGTTGTTTTTGAAGCGTGTATTTATTTTTTAGTACAACATTCCTTCAATCTCCTTCAAAGTACTCTCCTTTAGCGGCAATACACTTGTCAAATCTCGTATGCCATTGTTCAAAACATTTTTTAAACTCATCTACTTTGATGTGTGCAAGAGCCTCCGTCGTTTTCCTCTTCACCTCCTCTACGTCGGCGAAACACTTCCCCTTGAGGTTGAAGTTCGTAGGAATAAAAAAAAAGTCACTGGGAGCCATATCAGGTGAATAGGGTGGGTGGGGCAAGACAGCCATGCCGTTTCTTGCCATGAAAGTGGTCACCGAGATGGCGGTGTAGGCCGGGGCATTGTTGTGGTGGAAAAACCAATCACCAGACTGCCACATTTCGGGCCTTTTTCGACGGACACTGTTGCGCAACCTCTTGAGAACCCCCAAGTAGAAAACCTATAGAGAATAGAGAGACACCGAGCACAGTTATAGTGTAGATGGTCTATTATAAATATATAGATGAATTATTTATGAAAGGAACTCAGGACTTGGTGGCCTCTCACCTGATCGGGTTGTGACTCTGTTCACAACACCGTTTTAAGCAATATTAGGCTTCGTCAGAGTGAGAGTGGCAGCACGTCTCTATAACACTGGTCAAAAACCAGGAGGATGCATCAATGAAAGAACAAAAGGACGGCGCTCCTTTTGAATAAATTCCTTTGGACCTGAGAGCGCCGTCCTTTTGTTCTTTCATTCAAGTAGAAAACCTGGTTGACGATCTGTCCTGTTGGAACGAATTCCGAGTGCACAATCCCTTTTGCATCGAAAAAACAAATGACCATTGTCTTCACATTGGACTTCACTTGACGAGCCTTTTTGGCGCGGGGAGAGGATGGCGTCTTCCAGTGGCTTGATTGTTGTTTGGTTTCCGGGTCATAAGCATAGCACCAAGACTCACCTCCCGTAATAATTTTAGAAAAAAATTCTGGGTCGGTTTCGGCATGTTCTTTCATGGCACAGCATGTTTCGATGCGACACTCTTTCTGTTGATCAGTAAAGAGCCACGGCACAAACTTTGCTGCGACCCATGACATGCCCAAATCCTCCGATAAAATGCGCTGACTCGAACTCCAACTCACTCCAGACAACTCTTCGAGTTCTTCAGTGGTTCGTCGTCGATCTTCACGCACGAGCTCGTTGATTTTTTGGACACTTTCGTCCATTCGGGAAGTTGACGGACATTGATCATGAATTGACATTTCACCATATTTAAAGCAGGTGAACCAGGAGTAAACTTGGGCTTGACACATAGCGACATCCTTGTAAGCGGTCTTCAACATTTGAACGGTTTCAACATTTGATGCGGGTGGACAAAACCATCCGCATCAACGCCGCTTGGCACACTGACCGAGAATGCGTCGTTGAACAAATAACTAGCTGCAGAATTGCGTACTATGAAAACTGCACGCGCAGCAGCCTCATTATGGAAACTTTTGGGTCCCTCCTCGTATCAATGCCGCTGGAAGTGCACCCTGATTTCTGAAATGACTGAATATGATGGTGTTGGTATGTCAGGATATAAGGGCTTCCTTTTAATTTTGCCCAGGGCCACACTTAAAACCGGGCCTGCCCATGTACATGAATGAGGTACAGCATTTTAGTTGCAATCATTTCTAGATTATGAACAGACTGCTTAGGAAGCCCCCTTACAAAAAAAAACAAACAAACTGCAAGTTGTCCATATCTTTTAAAGGAGATTGTCCCACTTGTCAAATAATTTGACAGAATGTAGGCAATGGTGTAAAGCACCATTCTTCTCCATCCTTGTCCATTCACATTGCATAGCAACCAAGATAATAAGGTAATAATTGGCGGTGGTGGAGAAAGGAAAGAGCAACGTCTGCAGTTTAAAGGCAGGCACTGAAGACAGAACATGGCATGTACCCAGTGGCATAACTAGGAATGGTGGTGCCCCGTGACAAACATTTGACAACCGACGCCGAAGACCTCGACCAACCAACCCCCCCACACACATTCATGTACACTCTGTTTTTCCCCATAGTGACCCCTACACACACTTTTATGCCCCTCTGTGGACACCTATGAACAATTATTATACTCTGGGGTCTTTTCAGACCCCAGAGTATAATAATTGGAGACCGAGGGGGATACAAACAAAAAAAACGCTGTCACTTACCTATCCCCGGCTTCACTGCAGTCCTCTGTGGTGTCGGCCATCTTCAATGACGGCCGAACGTCACATGACCCGGGACGCAGGTCCTGGTCAAGTGACGTCAGGGATGTCAGTCAACTAGGCCCAAAGCCTGTATAGAGCCCGGAAAGGTAGTAAGTAACACAGTTTTTTATGTTCCCTTACCTTTCCTGGGCCTCCAATCATTATACTCGGGGGTCTAAAAAGACCCTCGAGTATAATAATAGTGTTTGTGGGACCCGTGGCGTCACTTACCAATTCTGGCCTCTGCCAGGATCGGTAAGTAAATAGGGTCCGTTACCGGCTGGAGGAACTCCAGCTGATAACAGCCTATTAAGAAAAATAAAAACGCAGCGGTAGCGGCTGTCGCCGGGCCCCTAATGTCCCGGGCCCTGTGGCAGCTGCTACCCCTGTAGTTACTTCACTGCATGTACCAAGCAGCATGTTTGCCATGTTCTCTGTAGTGAGTAGAATCTGCTGCTAAGGAGCCTGGTATTGCAACCACGAATTTATGACACTATATTGTTTGCCCCCATTTAGTTTTCCATTTGTTGAGGAATATAAAAATAGCATTGAAACTTACTGTAAGTGCATCATGTAACCCTACCACAAACTACTCGGCCACATTGTGAGTATAAAACCCATAAACGTGTTAGTTGCAAGGGTAAACAACACAAGGCTACATGCACACCATTGTTGAGTATGTGTCTGTAAAAACGTTAAGAACGGCCCTCCATGTTTTTCACAGACCCCATCATTTGAATGTATGAGATTAAAGGGGCTCTATCAGCAAAACCTAAAAAAGAATGATCTACTTATGCATCATGCACGCTGGGGGGGAATTCAGGTTGTGTCTTCTTCTTCATCCACGCCTCCTCTTCCTCCGATGTCCTCGGGTCCCGTCCTCCTCCGGCGCTCGTGAACTGACATTGATTTTAAAAAAAATGGCCTGGGCGCATGCGCAGTAGCCGTAGTAGAAGCCGCATGCTACTGTGCATGCACCCAGGCCATTTTTTTAAATCAATGTCAGTTCGCGAGCGCCGGAGGAGGACGGGACCGGAGGACATCGGAGGAAGAGGAGGCGTGGATGAAGAAGACGGCGCACCCTGAATGCCCGCCCAGCGTGCACGATGCGTAAGTAGATCACATTCTTTTTTAGAGTATTATTTTAAAACGGGGGGGTAGTTTAATATAACATTTACAGTGCCTGAATAGCCTTTTTAAAGGCTATTCACACATATGTGGGGCTCTATCAGCATGATTTTGCTGATAGAGACTCTTTAAGCTGCAGAACAGACAGGAAATCTGTTAAAAACTGATGGCACACAGACAAAAAGTGTGTTTGTGTGGATGATTCTAAAAGTCCAGATTGACTCTCAATGATTGCCTCTTTTTATAAAGAAGTAACAGGATGAGTTCACTGTGGGTCAGGTGTCTCTAACTCCTGCAATAGGCTTTCTAAGAACCTTTGTGAGGCTTGGAAGTTGTGAACAATCGTGGTGGTTGTAAAGGAAACCCACCACCATGAAAATGCTGTGTAGGCATATTATAGAGCAGGAGAAGCTGATCAGATTGATGTTGCATTCATGTTTATGTTGTTCTATCTATTATTTTGATCTGTGGCAGGAAAAAGAATGGAAAAACGAGGGGCAACCCGGTGGCTCAGTGTTTAGCGCTGGAGTCCTGGGTTCGAATCCCACCAGGAACAAGATCTGCAAAGAGTTTGTATTTTCTCCCCGTGTTTGCATGAATTTCCTCCCATTCTACAAAAACATAGTGATAGGGAAAAAAAAAACCGTACATTGAGATCCCTATATGGGGCTCACAATCTACATTTAAAAAAAATAAAAAATGGAAAAATGGACAGCAATGGAATTTTATATAAATCTGTTTTTTTGTTTATTTGTTTTTTTTTAATTGCTGGACTTTTTTATCTACAGTAGTAGATATAACAGAATATATTCGCTTTTTTTAGTCAGGCTTGCAGCATTTTTCATCAGGTGGTTTCTAATGGGTCTGTGCCAGATGGACACCCGGCGCAGATGTGAATATACCCTGTTATATCCACTACTCCTGTAGGAAAACATTTAATATGACCCGTCATTTATCCATTTACTTCTCTGTTCTTTTTATGCTTAGACAGAGTAATTGAGTCCAACGCGTGGTCCTAAGGCCGGGTTCACACGATGTCTTTTGGCACGTAATGTGGCACGTAGACGCCGCGGGAGCTTTTGCGGGCCGTATACGCTCCCATTATTTTCAATGGGAGCCGGTACCGTATACGCGGCGCTATTTTGCGGCCGCCGCAAAATCACGGTCGCAAAATAGCGCCGCGTATATGGTACGTTTACGTGCCACATTACGTGCCAAAAGACAGCTATATCTGTTTGCTCAGTCCTAGGAGGGAGTCTGTCGTTCACTGATAGGACCACCAACTGGACTCAATTAGTCCTCAAAGCATAGAAAAAATCAGTAAATAAATGACAAGTTAGTCAGAATTTTCAACCCCCAAAACTATATATCAATCTGTCCCCGCTCCTCCTGCTCAGTAACATGATGCCTGCAGTTTCGGATCCATGCATACTACATACTACATGTGCTTTGTCAGTCTGCTGGCTGTGTTTATAAAGGGATTCTATCAATAGATTCCCTTTTTGAGGTAATACCACGTCAGAACAGCCTTAGGAAATGCTGCCATTATAGACCTCTAACAGGTCTTTAGTTATCACAAAGTACACAATATTCCATATTTTTCCAGTGCCAACCAGTCCTAACACAATGTGCAAAATAATGTGCAGACATGCAGGGTTGACTTAGCAGTTATGAGAATGTTTGCCTGTAAAGAATGGACCATTGAGCTTACTGATTGTATAAATGTGAAAAAATGAGATAAAAGAAATGTAAACAGTGTTAAATTATACAAAAAGTGTAGTTGTGGATGCAGTATACAATAACCTCTAGAAATGTAGCATGGAAAATAATAATAGTATCATCTGACAAATACGTAACATTTTTCGGTAGAACTAGAGCAGTCATGACATGAAGGGATTGCCTCATAAAGAGACTTATTCCCTTCTTTACACCAGTATATTCCTTTCTTTTTTATTTCCATACTCCTTACCTTTGGCCCCATGTTGTTGCTTTGTATATCATTTGTATGTTTGGATGATTTGTGTTTTTGTTTTTCTTTATAAACTTTTTAAACGGGCGACCCAAACTGGGGGCTTTTTTCCCATGCTGTGACAGTTCTCTTATTAATGGCCTGATGAAGACACTTGATCGGTGTTGAAACGCGTTGCCTTTTACTGTCATTGGAACCGGTAAAGTTACATTTTATATGAGATATCTTCTGGCATTCTATTCTTTCCAGTAGCGTTCTGTCATTTTCCCGTTTTTTTCTTTACACTTTGGCATTCTTCACTGTAAAGACTGTGAGTCTGTGGAATAGCCTACCCCAGGAGCTGGTAACAGCAGTCACTGCTAACCGCTCCATAAAAGGATTAGCTGCCTGTTTAGAGCAAAATAGCATTGATGGGTATGGGAAAGTATAGAATGTCATGCCCTTTCCCATCCCCTGGATGAACCTGATAGACATATGTCTTTTTTCAACCGTACTATGTAACTATGTAATGTCACCTTAGAATTGTAATTTTCATAGTAAAGCTCATATGTTCCCATTGTATATTTTGTATAATAATAAACCATTCCACCTACCACATACCAGCTTTCCTATATCAAGCAATCCTAAGATTCTGAACAATATGATAAAAGAGGACAACTCTTAGATTTACTGTTTAGTATGATTTTACCAGTCTTATGACGGTGTGTATAATACGCATGGAACACGCTGTTCATAGAACACCACGCCATGTTTTAAAATCAATGAGCGTGAGCACTTGTGTACCTAATACAGACAGCATGTTCTGACACAGGAAGGATTTAGTGTTTCCTTTTCCTTCCATAACACTTTTGTGGATGTGACCATTTGGGAAAATGAAAAATAAATGAAAGAAATAGAAGGATCCAGACTATGTATGTCACATTGGCTTTCTTGGGAAAAAAAACAGACAACAAGCTAAGTTCCCATGCAAATTAAAATTTGTGCATGGATTTAAAGAGGACCTGTCAGCAAATAAAAAATGTAAAATTACATACGGTACATCATTTGATTGCCACTGTGCCCCTAAACAACATTGTTGTTTTTTTTGTTTTTTGTTTTTTTTTTAACTTGTTTGGGGTTTTTTTTTTAAGCCATCTGATTGGTTAGGTAGGGTGACATACATAAAGAAAATTTCTTGATTTTAGGAACAGATATCAGGGGATAAAAAGAGGTAAGTATGGTGTATTTCAACATCATCTGTTATGAGTGTGTGTGAATGTTATGAGGAAAGACGATTGATGTCTAAAGTGTATGGCCACCATAACCTATTGTAATCTTTCTTCCTTCCCTCTGCACTCTCCTCTACACACATGTATACCAACACATACACACAACCTGGGAAAAACACTTCTAATCCTGTTTTTCAACTTTAATGAGGACCTCTGGTACCGGCGGTATTATATACCGCTAGAAAGCTGACAGTGTGCTGAATTCAGTCTGCGCCCAGTTACCAGAGATGTTAGTGCCGTTAGTTTCATAACCAATATTCCTCAACAGTCAGAAGAGTGGGCCGATATTCCTCAACGGTCAGAAGAGTGGGCCTTACGGCTCAGTGTCTTTGCTGGGCTGGGAGGAATACCCCCTCATGGTATTCTTCAATAGACTTGTACTGTCAGGAAAGGGGAAGGGGGGGGGGGGGGGGGTTCCTCACAGCCCTGAAACGTCTTGAATCCAGCTCTGTATGGTCAGCCACAAATCTCTTAGCCATGCTATTGGTGTGCTAGAGGTTGTGTATTACACATAGCTACAATTCGATTTTCGATCTTGTTTTATTTGTAGTTTATTAGACAAAATTGTAACATTTAAGTATGTACAGAACTAGAACGTCATTACATCATACCCTGTATAGGATATATATATATATATATATATATATATATATATATATATATATATATATATAATTTTATATCATAGTAGGGACTCCACCATAGAAATTACATGTGCAATTTATGAACAATCTTACATTGGTAAGAAATACATAAAGGTCTCTTTATACAAATTGTGTAACTGGTAAACATTTGCAGATTTAACACATTACAGATATGTCAGCTTATCTACACTAATTGAAGTTTAGAATACTTGCCAAGCGTACTAATCATCGCTTCCTTGTTTCTCCAGCCAAGTCTGTCTCATGTACTTAACAAATCTCCATTCTCTGCATTTCATAAAGAGGGCCAGTCAGCTGTCTGATTTATTAAAGAATTGTATTTCTTGTTATATGCCAATACTCCGCATTGTGCAGTTCCTCCTGGAATTTTATGATTAAATTAATAATTGGGATTTATGCCTTAGAAGGTATTACTTTACACTCTGATCTGTCAGTGCTGCCAATATCAGATCATGTGAAATGGAATCGTAACAGACAGTTCTCAGTTAATGCATACATTTCTTTCAGCACTTTTATAGGTAAACGTGCGTCAAAATAATTTAATAAGAAATGCAGGTCATTATCAAACCATACCAAAACTTTCACATAATTTTACAGGATAAGTTGCAAATATATGTCCGCATTGATAGAAAAAAACATAACTTTCTCTAGTGCCACCTTTTGGAAGGTAGTTACCAGTAGATCAATGCCTGGTTTTCCTTAATTAAAGCCAAGCCTGTATGTCACTTCCAAAAGGAAGAGAGACCCATGCACAGACAGCTGTTTTGTGGTTATTGTGCCCATAAGTATAAATCAGTATACTGGTAGACTAAGTGGGTCTCTTTCCTTTGAAGGAGACTTACAGACTTACTGTCTTGACTGTAGTCCCATATCATGCCACTAAGTTTCAGGAAACCACTCCTGGAAAAGGAGCTATCTTCTCCTTTTTTCATCACGGACTAATTTCCATATTCTTTTACCAGAGTCTTTCACAGGTGGCATATGTGGTCTATAAGTCCCTGCACATTACAACGTGGCCTGAAAAGGCAGTTACTGCTTAAAGAGGACCTTTCATCAGATCGGGCACAGGCAGTTTTATATACTGCTGGAAAGTTGACAGTGCGCTGAATTCAGCGCACTGTCGGCTTTCCCAATCTGTGCCCGGTGTAAAGCGCTATCGGTCCCGGGACCGTAGCGCTTTAGTGTCAGAAGGGCGTTTCTGACAGTTAGCCAGGAACGTCCTGCCTCGCGGCGCCTATCGCGCTGCACAGAGTGAGAGCATTATCAGTAGCGGGAGGGGGCGTTCCTCCCCGCTCCACAGTACAGCGCGATAGGCGCCGCTGGGCAGAAGGGCGTCCCTGGCTAAGTGTCAGAAATACCCTTCTGACTGTAAAGCGCTACGGTACCGGGACCGATAGCGCTTTACACCGGGCACAGATCGGGAAAGCCATACTGTCAGCTTTCCAGCAGTATATAAAACTGCATGTGCCCGATCTGGTGAAAGGTCCTCTTTAAGGAGACATAGTAACATTTCAGACCTATATATCAAGGAAAATGCCATTCTTGGCCATTATATGACTTGTATTTTGCATATCAGTAGTTTTCTTCTTTGCAAGCTTATCTGTAATTCTCCATTGTTCCTAAGCTAGTGGTTGAAGACTGGTTACTATGATGTCTCCCATAGACTGCACATGGAGAAAACTAGAGATTTTCCACTTTCGCACATTTTCTGTCTGTCAAAAAGCATCCTCAGGATCACAAAGGACATTATAGAGAAGTAATGAACAGTATTGATGTGAATAAACCTCTTGGATTGAGTGAGAAATATTTCTGTTTGCTGCTAGCTTCATCTTTACTTCCCTGTTACTTGGCTACTCCTTCTCTTTCCCTCTTAACGGATACACATGTAAAGCGGCGTTCACCCTGCCGCCGCTGTCCGCTCCAAGATTTCGGTCGTAAACCCCGGGGAAACTGTACAGGGGACGACTTGTTGGCAGTCAGTTTTCCCATACATTTGAATGGGTTTTCAAAGGTGACTGCCGGTTGCGGCCTCTCCGCCTGGAAACCAGATTTTTTTTTGCATGGAGACAAAGTCCTGCATGTAGGAATTTGTGTCCGTACAAAAAAAAACAAACAGTTTCCAGACAGAGAGGCCGCATCCAGACAACAGATGGGACTTTGTGCAGGACTTTGTGTCCGTGCAAAAAAAACTGGTTTCCAGGCGGAGAGGCCACATCCAGACACCAGATGGGAAGTGCATGTAACACTGCTGCTTTTCAAGTAATACGTTAGGTGCGGTGAAACAACTGCTTAGCGATGGTTTTGGAGGAACTGCTTGAATAGGAGCTGTGCTACATACACTCCCTGTCCACTAGCCCTTTTTGGCTCCTGGAGGTTGCTAGAACAGCTGATCTGTGCGAATGTGTGCACCATTAATTTTTTTTTTCTCCAAATGTCAGTCTGTTGGTACCAATGACCAATGATGTCATCAGTATAAAAAATCATTTTGGGGCTGGAAAACCCCTCTAAAAGTGAAACTTATACTGTATATACATAGATATCTATTTACATACACACAAACATATATAATATTCATTGGCAACTGATCATGATAAAGACTGTCACCAATAAGATGGTTACAGAAAATCTTTACAACTCAGCAAATTTTTTAATCTATATACAGTCCTATGAAAAAGTTTGGGCACCCCTATTAATCTTAATCATTTTTAGTTCTAAATATTTTGGTGTTTGCAGCAGCCATTTCAGTTTGATATATCTAATAACTGATGGACACAGTAATATTTCAGGATTGAAATGAGGTTTATTGTACTAACAGAAAATGTGCAATATGCATTAAACCAAAATATGACCGGTGCAAAAGTATGGGCACCTCAACAGAAAAGTGACATTAATATTTAGTAGATCCTCCTTTTGCAAAGATAACAGCCTCTAGTCGCTTCCTGTAGCTTTTAATCAGTTCCTGGATCCTGGATAAAGGTATTTTGGACAAACAATTCAAGTTCAGTTAAGTTAGATGGTCGCCGAGCATGGACAGCCCGCTTCAAATCATCCCACAGATGTTCAATGATATTCAGGTCTGGGGACTGGGATGGCCATTCCAGAACATTGTAATTGTTCCTCTGCATGAATGCCTGAGGATTTGGAGCGGTGTTTTGGATCATTGTCTTGCTGAAATATCCATCCCCGGCGTAACTTCAACTTCGTCACTGATTCTTGAACATTATTCTCAAGAATCTGCTGATACTGAGTGGAATCCATGTGACCCTCAACTTTAACAAGATTCCCGGTGCCGGCATTGGCCACACAGCCCCAAAGCATGATGGAACCTCCACCAAATTTTACAGTGGGTAGCAAGTGTTTTTCTTGGAATGCTGTTTCTTTTTGGACGCCATGCATAACGCCTTTTTTTTATAACCAAACAACTCAATCTTTGTTTCCAAAATGAAGTTGGCTTCTCCAAATGTGCTTTTGCATACCTCAGGCAACTCTATTTGTGGCGTACGTGCAGAAACGGCTTCTTTCTCATCACTCTCCCATACAGCTTCTCCTTGTGCAAAGTGTGCTGTATTGCTGACTGATGCACAGTGACACCATCTGCAGCAAGATGATGCTGCAGCTCTTTGGAGGTGGTCTGTGGATTGTCCTTGACTCTTCTCACCATTCTTCTTCTCTGCCTTTCTGATATTTTTCTTGGCCTGTCACTTCTGGGCTTAACAAGAACTGTCCCTGTGGTCTTCCATTTCCTTACTATGTTCCTCACAGTGGAAACTTACAGGTTAAATCTCTGAGACAACGTTTTGTATCCTTCCCCTGAACAACTATGTTGAACAATCTTTGTTTTCAGATCATTTGAGAGCGGGCTGTCCATGTTCGGCGACCATCAAACTTAACTGAACTTGAATTGTTTTGTAGAAAGAAATGGACCAAAATACCTTCATCCAGGATCCAGGAACTGATTAAAAGCTACAGGAAGCGACTAGAGGCTGTTATCTTTGCAAAAGGAGGATCTACTAAATATTAATGTCACTTTTCTGTTGAGGTGCCCATATTTTTGCACCGGTCAAATTTTGGTTTAATGCATATTGCGCATTTTCTGTTAGTACAATAAACCTCATTTCAATCCTGAAATATTACTGTGTCCATCAGTTATTAGATATATCAAACTGAAATGGCTGTTGCAAACACCAAAATATTTAGAACGAAAAATGATTAAGATTAATAGGGGTGCCCAAACTTTTTCATAGGACTGTATATAAAACTCAAAATCTGTAGTAGTCTGCTCTATACAAAGCCACAGTTCTCGCCTGATTTGGGTGAAATTTGGCACACCCCCTCTCCACCCACAGGAGCAGAATACTGCGCACATTACATCTCGTTAGCATCCCCCCGTCATGAGATTAGGGCCCCTAAAATTAGGCCCTATGCATATAATGGGGAAAAATGAAAGTGAAAGCGCTGAGGGGAAAACAACAGTTGTGACTGACAGGGACGGATTATAGCGATGGCGCCAAAGAGTCGCTGCTAAAGGGGCTGCACCACTACACACAACATGATACTTGCTCTGTGCACACAGAAACACATGGATCACATGCGCACATACACGCATACATATACATGGACCACGCACATGCATGCACACATGCATACATACACATGGATCACACGCAATCACACACACATGCGCGCACACACACATATACATGCACGCATGCACTGACAAAACATGTCTGCTCTGCTATCCTTAGTGGCTGCTTGCACACTGCAGTATTTTTCACGGGCCTCCAGGCCATGGATTTGGCGGTTTCATAGACTTCTTTGTGCACAAAGCTGTGAATTTTGCAGGCTCCATAGAAGTCTATGAAGCCCGGAGACTGTAGTGTTACTGTAGTGTGAAAGCAGCCTTACTGAGCAGCAATATGGGTCAGGCGTAAACTGCCTGATAGTAAGATTGTCATTATTGCTTACTATACAGGAGCTTTCATCACTGAAGCCATACAATAGATAGTTGTGTAACTGGAAACCAATTTTACTCTTTTGTCCATGAACTACTTATAAATTACATGGGAGGGAGGGGGAAGGGTTGCATTATGTTGTTAATTGGGTGTAAATTAGTGACATAACTAGGAATGACGGGGGCCCTGTGGCGAACTTTTGACATGCCTCCCCCCCATTATACCCCATAGTGGCCCCTGCACTCAGTATTATACCCCATAGTGGCCCCTGCACACAGTATTATGCCCCATAGTGAACCCTGCACACAGCATTATACCCCATAGTGGCCCCCACAGTATTATACCCCATAGTGGCCCCTGCACAAAGTATTATACCTCATAGTGGCCCCTTCACCCAACATTATGCCCCATTGTGGCCCCTTAACCCAGGATTATGCCCCATTGTGGCCCCTTCACCCAGCATTTTGCCCCACTGTGGACACCCATGAACAATTATTATACCCTGGGGGCTTTTCAGAACCCAGAGCATAATAATCAGAGACCCAGGAGGGATACAAACATAAAAAAACACTGTTACTTACCTATCCCTGGCTTCGCTGTACTTCCCGCTGATGGTGGCTATCTTCAATGACGGTCGGGATGTCACGTGACCCGGGGCTCGAAGCCTGCCTGGAGAGGTAAGTAACACAGTTTTTTATGTTCTCTTACCTCTCCTGGGACTCCGGTCATTATACTCGGGGGACTTTTCAGACCCTCGAGTATAATAATACTGTTTGTGGGGCCCGCGGCGTCAGTTACCAATCCCAGCCACTGCCAGGATCGGTAAGTAAATAATGCCCATTACTGTCTGGAGTAGCTACAGCCAGTAACAGCCAGTAACAGCCTATTAAAAAAAACGCAGCTGCTACCCTGGTAGTTACACCCCTGGTGTAAATGTTTTTTTTTTTTTTTTGTTTTGTTTTTTTAATGTAGATTGTGAGCCCCACATAGAGCTCACAACGTACATTTTCCCTATCAGTATGTCTTTTTCGTTTTTTTGGAGTATGGGATGGAAATCCATGCAAACACGGGGAGAACATACAAACTCCTTGCAGATGGTTTTCTGCCCTTGGCGGGATTTGAACACCAGGACTCCAGCGCTGCAGTGCTAACCACTGAGCCACCGTGTGGCCCCTATGTTTTATATGTTTGTGTAAGGTGCGTACATTTTAATTTTTGATAAAAAAATAGTTAAAAAAATAATTGTAATAGTTTATACTACATAATATGTATTGAATATATAAAATTGATAAAAAATTTGAAATTAAAAAAAGAAGTTGTTCACATCAATGTTACGACAAATTAGTAAAATGCCAAAATAATAAAAATTTAAAGTGGAAAAAAATATTTACTGTAGCTCTGAAAATGTCAATTTCGGTGTGACACTGAAAATTTTACTTTAGCATAACCAATAATTTAACATATTTTCCACGAGCAAAGCCGCAGGTAATCTACTAGTACCGTATATACTCGAGTATGAGCCGAATTTTTCAGCACAGTTTTTGTACTGAAAAAGCCCCCCTCGGCTTATAGTTGAGTCAGCAAAAAAAAAAGAAAGGGGGGAGGGGGTATCTATGACCAGCCACAATATCAATGTATAGAATCTCCCATAAAATAGTGGGAAAAAAAGAAGCTTTAAAAAATAAAAATAAAGAAAATAAAAGTTGTATATCCCTCCTTTCCCTAGAATACATATAAAAGTAGAGAATTACTGTGAGACACATTATACACATGAGGTATTCCTGTGTCTACTGAATATAGGGGATCTGCAGTGCTCCTGTTCTGTCAGGAAGGGGTTAATAGGAACACTGCAGATCCCCTATATTCAGCCAGGCTGAATTCCAAGTGGGGGGAAAAACCCCAGTCCTCAAGCTCAGGGAAGGGGCAGACAGACAACCAAAACACCCCCTCCCCTCCCCCAGCAACTACTGCACCCAAAAACTCCGACCATTTTAATTTTTGAAATTTTCCAGTAGCCGCTGCATTCCCCCCCCCCCCCCCCTTTGGCTTATACTCGAGTCAATAAGATTTCCCAGTTTTTTTGCAGTAAAATTAGGGGGGTCGGCTTATACTCAAGTATATACGGTAATTTATATTTGCAAACATGTTTAACTTTTGTCTGCAAATCTAAATATGCTTATGTTCATAGGATTACCTTTTAAAGTCCTGTACATATAGCAAGAATAAACATTTAAAGGGGATTTCAATTAGACGGAACATAGATTGGGTTACTAATGCAAAGATGGAGGATGGTCACCATATAAAGTAATACTATATTGATTACATGGGCGTCCATGAATGAGTCTGTAATGACTAATGATATAATGGCTGTAATGATGGGGCCAATTTATCATTCCCATTCTGGCCAATGGGACCTCTTGAGATGTTGAAGAATTATGAAGAGGCAGGAGTCACTTGGTAACTCTGCTGCCTCTCATGCCAGTGGAAGAATGAGCACAAAACATCGCCTTTAATAAATCGGCTATAGTGTACACAATGCACATACATTGTGCTTATAGGTGAATGTCCTCTAAATAGTTGTTAGCGCGTACTGTACAATGTAAAAGCTTGAGAGAGTTTATAGATTATTTATTTCCATCTTCTAGATACGCCATGGAGAAATGAGCCATAGTGGATAATATCTTTTAGTATTTGACTTGATCCACCAACCATACACATCTGTCCAGTACATTACCCAGTTGTGATATTTGTATCACTTCACTGTTGCTTCCTCTTGCTCTTCCTCTTTTTCCGTGACTGCCTTTTATTTTTCTGCTCCTTTTTTTTCCATGTATCCTTCACACATTGCTTTCCCTCACATCTAAAAATAGATAGTATAATTAAACGTAACATTTTGAGAAAATATCTTTATATTACTTGTTATGATGCTAACATATGAAAATATTTGCGGCATGTCTAAATAGTTAATGGTGGAGAAGTCATTATTTTTTAATTTTTTTTTGTAAAATGTTTAGAAAGCAGTAGGACAGTGACAAAAGTTATCTAACTCTGTATCCCCGCCACTTTCAGTCTAACAGTTACTAACTCATTGCTGTCTCCACTGATACAAGAAGCCTGCCAATGCCCAGTTAACCAGTCACATTTGCGTATTCTGTCTGACAAGGATGTAGAGACCAATAGGAATCGTTAACCATCAGATCAGTAATCTCATGGGAAAAGTGAAGTATGACTCTTTTTTAATTTTTTTTATGCCATGTTTTGATTTACACAAAAAACAGCTTAACAACCCATGTAATGTTGATAGAATTGAGAACACCAGTAAATCAAAGTGATCATACAATGTTAATTTATCCAATTGTCAACTGGGGTTAGGATTTTGTTTTTAATTTAACAGCAAAGTTTTTGCTTTCCTTTGAATTGACTTGGATTTATAGGAATAAAAAGGTTGAACTTAAAGGGTCTAGGTCTGTTTTCCAATCACGGATGTACAGTGGTGAACCTAGCCTCTCTGCTGCCTGAGGCGGACGATCAAAAGACGCCCCCTCTGTATTGAGTCCGGGGGGGTGGGGTGTTCATCTTTTGATCGTTCGCCTCAGACAGCAGGGGGGGGGGACTGTTGGGGGTGCTAGCGGTAACATTACAATAAATACAATGCAATAATATTTTGTGCAGCAATACTCACTGGAGACGTCTTCCCACATTTCCCATTTCTTCCCTTTGGACCACCATGACATCTTTTTCCAGCTGTGCCTTGACTCTGTAAAGTTTGAAACACAGACATCTTTGACTCCTCACTTTTCCACGCACTTAACCTCTTCTCTCTCTCTCTCTCTCTCTCTCTCTCTCTCTCTCTCTCTCTCTCTCTCTCTCTCTCTCTCTCTCTCTCTCTCTATATATATATATATATATACTAGCAGGAGGACCCGGCTTCGCATCGGTATATTTAATTGCACTGGTGTATTTTGTACATTGTTTGTGTGTGTCCATAAGCTTCATGTGATCATGTGTATCTCATTTCGGATATCAGTGAAAAACCTGTGATCGGTTGTTATGGAGACCTGGAGTAAAGTTGTGTGTATGTGACCAGTAGTCAGAGTAGGGTAGAGTTCAAGCTGTGCCAGGCTGAGGACACCCAAAAACTGTGACAAAAATGTGACAGACTTATTAAGTGGCTAGAGCTGAAGATTCTTACTCATGACCAACAACTAAC